>NC_051431.1:10498292-10703903 GCF_001649575.2 Kryptolebias marmoratus | reverse complement strand
ATGTCTGTAACGTATGTCCTTCTCCTGAACAGAGTGTTCTTAACTGTATTTTCGTTCTGCACTGCATTTCTGATGTTGTGTGTGAATGACAATAAAGCTGATTCTGATTCTGATTCTGATTCTGAATTCTGCTCAAGCACTTTTTTTTTGATGTCTCTCTATTGGTCTCACTTTGGTTTGCAACCTTTACAAACGGCCCTCACTCCATCTATCACTTTTGACTTTCTTTCATCCATGTAGTCACCCCAGCACCAGGGTCCAGGATGGAGTGTGGGATCAATTACTCGATGGAGAAACACATTCACCTCCAGTGGAGCAGAAAGACAGCTGAACCAAATGGAACAAATTGAATTAAGTCATAACTCCCAGCTCCAAAACCAATACCTTTCCCCCCTGTCTTTGTCCATCCCAATTTTATACACTGATACTCGCTCTTTGCCCTTTCTATCCCTCCATTCTTCACTTCTCCACGCATCCTGCTTCAGTGCGTTTTCTGCGAGTCTCTCCTTTTTTTCGCCCCCTCTACACTATATTTGTGAACTCTGCACAGAAACGGGTTTTTTCTTCTCGATCTTCAACTTTCAAGGGAGTAAAAGCCCGAGGCGAGAGCTGTCCTGTTGTACCTGTAAAAGTCGGAGCCCATGTTTAGACAAAATCATATTAGATGGCAGTCCACAAGATCATGCACTCAATATCGCACCCTGACCCCAGAGTCCAAAACCCAATTATTGCAAAGACTGAATTAAAGCTAAATAGAAATTGATCTCTTGCACAAAAACACACAAGAGCTTTTAAGGGGAAATAAGGTCAGTGATAGTGTGAATGTTATTTATAAAGTAGAAAACAACTCTGTTAGCTATTAAAACAATCACAAAAGCACAAATATTTCAGAAGTAATACTTACACAGTAGCCTTCATCTCCAAGCGCTGCTGCTGATCACGCTGATGAAGACTTTTGTTATCTTCCTCGCTCTTACAAGTACAGCTTCTGTGACAGAAAAATGTTCAAAATGACAAGGCACTTGTCAACACACCATGTTTATGAACTGAAGATGTAGTACTCAAAATGTTTTTATCTGAGATGTAGAGTTTTTAACCCAATTATAGGAAAAAAAGCATTACTACAAGAAGCAGAAAAGTACTGTTTGACAGCAATTGGCCTTTGCAATACGGTATAACATCCTCTTTTAGTGGACTGTTGGCTTTCTAGAAAATATATATATACAACATATAGAACATTTGAGTGTCTGTACCTTTCAATCTTCTGAACTGCTTGCCCTCCACTGTGGCTGCAGCAGCGATGATATCGCTTCACATCTTCCTGCACAGTAAAAAAAAACAGAAGCTTTCTTTTTTCTTTCAGTGATATGATATAGGAGCTAAGCTTCAATAGGATACAATATGTGTAATATTGGAGTGTTCCTGAAGAAATCTGGTATGTCATTATTGGGGACATATCATGATGAGAATCATCATAATATGTCATGTTAAAAACATGCATATGACCCTGATTGATTATTTACATTTTTAACTGCATTCTATAGTAAAATGCTTTACATTAAAACACAAGAACATACGTTTTATGACTAGAAATTACCACAAAAAGCTGAGCCACAAATCATTGTTTCTCCAAGTATGTGCTTTTGTTTTTGCTCTAATCGGGTACATCTTGTCCAGACTGTGTGTTGCTGCTGAATTAGCCGTACTGTTCTGAACGTTTTTCTCTTTTCCTCTAACTAAAGCCGGCAGAGATTAGGAGTTTGAGATAACAGGCAAACAGCCAAGAAAGACTTAAATTTGACTGTTTCAGTAAGTGTTACGGTGCATTCGTTGACAGCTCAGTCCAGATGCTGCAGACCACAAAAAGGAATCTGTGTCAAATGGATGTGGGAGTGCATTATTTACATGGGGAAACACTTGAAGTAATCTTCAAAAACTGACGGAAATGACCATTTTAATAATATGATACACCGATTACCTTTACTTCAAAGCAATTCTCTTATTTTTACATACAACTGTAATGTGTCTCAACACCAGATTAATGTGCCCAAGTTACAGAAAAAAGTTACAGAAGATCCCAGGGGATCAATAAGACTTCAGCTGATGGGAGAAGATTGATTTGGAGTCGACAGAATAATCTCGTAAAACCAATAGCCGTGCACACGGTTGCATAGAGACTGATATTAACAGACGTTTTTCTGCTGGGTCCGTAAACAACCTAATGACATTATTTTCAATATCAAAATAAGGGCATTCGATGAACGGAAAGGCTGGATGAGGTGAAGGTAGACGGTAATAAGTATTAAGGAGCTGAAAAATGAGAGACGAATGGAGAAGAGGAAGGAAGGCAGAGAAAACAGCAACGCACAGCCGAAAGTCTGCTTCCCCTTTAATTGATGGGTTATTAAAATCATAATTTCTCAGAGTCCTAGTTCTATCAGAGAGATCGATGGCAGGTCGAACTAAAACACCCCCACACCCCCACACTCTTGACTGTGAAGATGGTCAAGCCTTTGAACCCCATCCAATTTGGCCCCACAGTGATTAAGTTCCCGACATATTAGTACAAACACGCCTCAACCCCCATCTACACATGAACACAGACACACACGCACAAGTGTGTGTGATCTCAGTGCAGAGCTGTAGCTCGACTTGCTGATCAGCCTGAGGAAATACCCAATCAGAAGGGCCGCACCAGTGGAGACGCTCATTATTCACAACATTGGAAGTCAATTTACATGTTCAGTACGTGTAGCAAAGTAATATGGAGACAACATTTACTCTTTCGCCCGAGTCCCTAAGTACAAAAACAACTTATTGAGGGATATAGGTCTCACTGATGTGATCTTATGTGACTCGAAATACCATTTTCTCTAAGTATTGTGGATGTGCGGCAGAACATTGAACACCGATGTCTTCATGAAGTTTTCTTATAAACCTTTAAATTCAATCAGAGGTGAAAGGAGCAGGAAAAAGAAAGAAAGAAAGAGGCAGTTTTGTTTGAGTGGTGTAAAACCGACAAAGATTATCGATGATATGCTGTCATCGATTTGAAATGCAGAGACAGAAGATACACACACACACTGCAGATACTTATACAGTCACACAATACTCAAGGCAGTGATGTCACAAAGCTGGGGATGGAGCAGTGAAGTGTCCAATAAAACAGATTAGGAGAAGCCACACCAAGGGGCAGACAAGATGCACATACATAAACGTGATGTTTGTTTTATATCCATCATTAATCCCTTTGGAAAAACAATTTATTTTAGAAAAGCAATAATTAAAAAGAACCAGTTTATCAAGAAGACCTGCTAAAACCTAACTGGAAATCATTTTGATTAATCACTAACTGAATCTCAGCCGTCTAATCTTTACATGCAGGAAGATGAAAAGGGAAAACACACTGCGTGGAAATTCATCTCGATCCTCTAATGCCTTTTCTGTCTGAGCCAGTAAACAATGAAGGATGGAACACTGTATCAGTGAAGGAAGAAAAAGTGGAAAGAAAACTATTTTTTACTGGAGAACGAGAAAATAAACAGACGGACGCTTGACAAGCTGAGTTGACAAAGTGATCCTACGGTCTGTTAAAATTCAAAATACACCACAGGCTACAGACGACATCTTTATTTGTTTTGAAGTTTTTCTTTGTGGAAACTAATGTTGAATCTGTTGCCTTGAATTCTCCATTTGTGTGTTTTGGTTTGTCTAACTGATAGCAGATATCCAAGTGCCGGTTGAATTAAATGCACATATGTATGCACAAGTACTCCTTATTTTGGTGTATTCAAAGAGACATTGGTCCATTTTGGAAATGCAAGAGTAGCAATGGGTGGTGGACAGGGGAGCACTTGAAATTTTTCTGCCTGGCTGCAACTCCTGAAGAGATCTTTTAAAGGGGAGTTCTGTGTAAAACATTATGAACAGTTAATATTACCTGTTGTAGCGCTTTGAACAACCTCACTTTGGTGAAACAGTTCAATTTTGACCTGATTACAAACGAGCGGCTAGTCCGACTGGAACCAAAACCAAAGTGGATTGCTGCAGTCTTAAAACAACTCCAGTCTCAAAAATGTCACAGTGGTTCATGCAAACTTTATGTTATAAACCTTTACACCACTGTCCATTTCACATGAAGTAACTATTCCAGCAGAAATATGATACTGCTGCTGGAAGGGCCCCAGGCTGGACTAGAAATGCTACAGCATCATTGTTGCTAATGCTGTATGTGCTTGCAAAAAACAATAACATTATATGTAAATAACAGTAACCCATGATAGTTACAGCAGTGTAAAGGTTTAGGTTATGATATTTACATGAACCACTATGATTTTTCTTTTTTTTTTCATAATAAACATACATACCAAAACAGGAACAAGTGACTACACACAAAATGGCAAACAAGAACCGGTGAGAGGGGGCAGTAGGATCCGACAAGGAAGTGAAGAATCTGTGGAGTATTTCTGCAGGGAGGGCTGATTAACCAGTGCAAGGCAGGTGTGAGTGAGAAACTGAAGGCCAGGATGACTGAGGGAAACTATGGCAAATGACCCAAAGGAAAAAAAAACAAACAAACAACAACTGAAAATTCCAGAAGACTACAACAAAACACAAGAAGGACATAACAGAAAATACTCTAAATCCTAGAAAACAAATACTAAAAGCCATCACACATTTTGGTCAGAATTAAAATCAATTTCTCCAAACTGCACGTGTTCAAAAAGCTACAACAAGATATTAATTGATCATAATCTTTTTACAGAACCAAATTTCAGATTATATGAACTATTCCTTTAACATGAGGTGAGGAGAAGGACTGAAAGCACACACACACACACCCCGTCATGGTAAACTGAGGAGATGGAAATCACTATAACGCTGGGATATGCGGATATGTTTGTGCATGTGTGTCTGTGTTTAAGTTGGTGGATTTATAGTGCATTTGAATGTGTTTTTAAAGTCACTGAACCACACACACACACAAACAGAGAAAGGCTGAGGTTATTTGAAAGTCTTCATCATGAGATCACACAGGACCAAAAGACAGTCAGCGTGCAGGCTCATCTTATTCCTGCGCAGGTTATTACGACTCAATCATGAAGCGTTTGAGGGAGCCGGAGCAAACAGCACTCAGCGCTGCAGTGTCCCGCTGGGGGAGATACAAGGATGCACTTCTGAAATATGACACCCATCTCTGGCACCGCACTTCGACCAAGTACATCCCTCTACGTACAATGGAGAACGCGCCGTGTGTGTCAGGATGCTGCTCTGTCTGAATGAAGCCCATTGATGTTGGATTCCCGCTCCTGTTGGCGACAAACTAAAATACCAACATGTTGGGTTTTTTTTTTTCCTGTATGTTCTGGAAGTTAGGAACAGCAAGGGGCGCTGTATATATGAATCATTTTAATATAAAACCCATAAAAGCTGTGTCAACTATTTCACTTGTGCTGTATATTTCATGCTTAACTCTATTAAATGTGACCGATTTGGCATGCTGTTTAAATAAGCTCCCGGTAAAATGGTTAACAACACAGCATGGCCATAAAACTCAGCTGTCCCATTGATTACAGGGTAATAGCTGGATAGATTAATGTGTTTCTCAGGGTGGGGGGTTCCCGCCTCGGCAATGAATCTGAATCACTCATGCAAACGCAGTAAGTGGAGCAGCCTCTATCACCAATATAACCCCCATTTGTATCCTTATTCATATTTCACCCGCCAATTACTGATCAGTCTTTCACCGGGCTTCTTCGTCGGCTGCCTGACGTGCACCTCGCTGAGCTGAGCTGGATCAGGTGGGGGATTTTTTTTGTTTTTAAATTCAGCTGTCAAGTAGAGCAGCGGCAGGAGATTGGGACGCATCTGGGAGTCAGAATGGAAAAGTTTAGACAGACAATAAACAAGAGCGTGTTGCGAGTCTTGATCGTGTGGGCTGCGCGACGATAATAGACTGCAGAGTAAGTCGGAGGGCTGTGATGGAACAGAGCTCTCACATCTCACAGGCTCAATATTCCACAGCCACCGCCAATAATGCTCCACACTACATCACCAGCATTAAATATTCAGAGGCCTCAGTATACGGGGGCAGGTGAAGTCCTGCACCTCCATTCATCCACCGAGAGTACAACAGTAAAGCTCACAAGTTGAGAAGGATTTAAGCAAAACAGAATTTTTATTATGACGTCAAGAGCGAGTCGTGAGCTCCTGTCTGAGGTTCTGCACAGATTATCTGTGACGAGGAGCGCCTGATGCCACAAATTAAGTCAGAACTTAGGGCTAAAAACGTTAATGAGACCTTTTCAACTGCTGGCTTGATCAAAAACAAACTTTAACTGGTTTTAAAGATAGACATTGCAAAGCATGAAATCAAACATAAAAGAGGTCATCTTGAAAGAATTTACTCCAGTACTATTATTACATTGATGTAATTTTTTGAAATGCGGGCATGCGCTCAGTGTAAACAAACCACCGAAAACCACGTGGAAGCTTGAGTCACGTGATTCACCTGCGTTAGGGTGGCCGTAGTCTCTGAATATGGCAGAATGGGACAAGTGCAGAAACTCGGAGCAGATGATTAGGAGGAAATATGAGAGTGAATCTGCTGCTAAATGCGAGCAAACAGAGAGATAACGAGTGAGACAACTGTCAAGAGTAAATATTGTGGATCAAGCAGGGCGGAGGAGCCTTCCAACCCGACCTGTCTTTTCATCTGCATACTCTACTCACCAAACCTGAGCCTAAATAATACAAAAACCTTAAAACTGTCAGACTTCTCGGTCCCATGGGGCTCTCCCATGGACGTCGGCATTGTTGGCCTGTTTTCAGTCACTTGGGCTGTTTCCGTAGAGAAAACGGACGCGCGTGGCAGTTGGCAGCCGGTCGCAAATCTTGCTTGCAGATTTTTTTTCTTATTTACAGGACACACTATGCATCCGTATGAGAAACAAACTGTGCAGATTTTGTTCCTTACTTTATAATGTTACACATGCATAAATTTATAATTGTTCAGCCTTCATGGCACTGCAAGGAGTACCTTCAAGCTTACATAAAGAATATGCACGAAACTGAAGTCAGCTAATTGTGTGAATGGGTGTTCAGAGGGGAGCAATCAGATTCCGTTAAGTTTTGCAACAATGTTTGTCCACCATGGGTGGGGGGGCTTTGATGTTGCATGATCCCAACTAAAATAAGTCATCTCTCTTTTTCCTCTGAAGTAATTGCTACAGAGCAGTGCATGTGCTGCCAATTACATCACTGCTGCAACGTTCCCTCAACCAAATAAATAAATAAATAAACTAGACAACATTCAGCCACATCATCTCACCTGCTTGTTGATGCACAATGCAAGGTGCTTCCTCTCCCGAGCCAGACTCCCGCTGCGCAGCCTCCCCTCCTCTCCTTGGTGCATGTTCCTGGAGAGGACAACACTCAAGTTAAAACTCTCTAATTAAGATGATCTGCTCTGTGTGTGTCAGGGACATGAGCGGCACGTACTGCTGCCGAGTCCAGCTGCACGGATGTACCGTCAGTGTGTGCATCAGGAGCAGCCCGCACCGGAGCCTGCCCGCCTGCTGCTTTTATCCTTAAAACAAACACTGTTGCGTGTCGTGCGTGCTAAGGACGAGCGGATGGACGTGACACCAACCTGTGCGCGCCGCTCCTCAGCATGACGAGCTCCTTCCCCGCAGCCAGGCAGAGACGAAGTGGGCACTTTGAGTCGGGAGCAGCCGGTGAGACACCAGACTTGGAAAATTCTCGCAAGCCAATTGGAT
Organism: Kryptolebias marmoratus; assembly: GCF_001649575.2. Classification (NCBI taxonomy): domain Eukaryota; kingdom Metazoa; phylum Chordata; class Actinopteri; order Cyprinodontiformes; family Rivulidae; genus Kryptolebias; species Kryptolebias marmoratus. The sequence goes on along the minus strand of NC_051431.1, from coordinate 10,696,125 downwards.
GCTGAGCACCCCCTCCTCCTCCCTTTTTTTTCCTTTCCTGTTTTAATTCCTATTTAAAAAAATAAACCCAGTGCGTGTGTTGACATCTTTGAACTTGAAGCTCGGCTTTAAAACGCAGCATTAATTATTCTGAGCGCTGTCTCTCTGGGGAAGGGCAGCAGCGCACCTTAACAGGGACAGAGCCTCACCTGTCATCATGACAAGAAATAAAAATGATAACATAAAATGAATATTAATATTTGTACACTGATCTTTATGTATGACTAATTTTCGAACATTTTTATAGTCAAAATCGCTGAAATTGCATATTTCCTGTTCAAGTACAAGGGCGAAACGCGAGGTGCGGCAGCAACACGAGCCTCACCTTTGAATGCGCAATCCATCACAAACTGGGTCCCAGTAACTTTGGTAAGAAAATAAAAAGAGGAAATGTTTCCAAATACACAGGACTTGTTGTCCATGATGAGAGGAATAAACCCGGTTACGGACTTTTTGGTAAATTATTTTTGTCCTGTGTTTTAGAGGGGGAACCGATTATTTCAGACGGCTGAAATATTTGGTTCCCCCTTGTAACTTTTGCANAAAAAAGAACAAATGTCTCCAAATTCACAGGACTTGTTGTCCATGATGAGAGGAATAAACACAGTTAAGGACTTGTTGGTAAATTAACTGGTTGTTGTTGGAAAATTAATGATCTAAATAACATTTGACCCGAATATTAGATAAAAGCAAAATACCACTTCAGGCGGAGAAAACCCGCGTAAAAACATTACAACAGCTCACTGCAAAATCCATGATTTTCCACAGTCTGGCTAATGTGTTTAACCATTTACGTTTACCGTTTGTTAGTGACATATTTAGTTTTGCTGAGGGGACATAAAACCGTGGTGAAAGGCACGCTAGCAAGTGTACTAAGCTTATACTTAAAGAAGAACAAGTTGATCTGCATGCAGGTTTTTGTGTCACCCCATGGTGCAATGATACAGCTTATTTTGTTTTTAATAACACTTCTGTTTATGAAAAAATACAATGTTTTTGCTGTTGCCTGTATAAAGTTAACATTAAGTTGCATTGACCTTCAGCGACCACAAGAGGGGGTTACAGCTCACCCAAATTTTAGTGGTAATGCCTCCTGATTTTTAGTTTTTTAATTTTTTTTTCCTGAGAAATGCATTTTGGTTAAAGAAAATTTCCTGTTTTCTGTATTTTGCCACAAACTGTAGTAGCCCTGCTACCATATGCGAAAACTGTGACCTTTTGGTTATATTGTTTGCAAAAATGTCCTGCGTAACGTCCAACAACCTTCACCTCCTTTGCATCAGAACCCATTTGGATCTAGAGTTTGACCACATGGATGCAATTCCCATCACTTATTTGGATTTTGAATGACATTCTTTTCTTTGTCATTGTTACCATTTTGCCAGCCCATGGCATCAGTTGGACAGATTATTTGATTTTTTTTTTTGCTACTGTCTCACATTTGTGTTGTTTTGTTCCATATCATATTGTGGAGGGTCTTCTTGACATTTAACTTAATCAGAAATGCCCAAATTTACTCTGGAAGCAAACTGTCCGCTTTGACTGCTGCCGTTGCTCCAGGCCTGGATGTGCAGAAATAAAAAGTTTAGGCCTGTGAGAAGCTTTAATTTTCAGTGACTTTTGGTGTGCAAAGATCATAAAGGCACCACCATAAGCTCTTAAAAGTAGATTTATTATTTCAAATATCAAAAGTGGTTTTATTTCAAATACTAAAAATAAAAAAATATGACACTGAACAGGGTAAAAAAAAACCTTCATTATGCATTGAGCACTGTGTTGGAACTCCCAAAACCTTGGAGGTATAAAGTAAAAGAAAGTGAAACTACATTCTATTTGCTGAAAACAGCAATCCTGTGGCCAGAGGTGAAAAAAAAACATTTGAGTGATTTGATGCCCTCTGCTGTTTACAACAGGCTGCATCTCTGAAATGTCATCTAGGGACAACAGTGCAATTCTACAAAATACAACTAGCTGCTGGAGGAAAAGAAAACTTCTTTGTTTTTTGTTTTTTTTTTTCCCCCAAAGGCACCTCAAATGTGGAACAATTAGAAAATAAATAACGTAACACCTTTTAGTCAAAAAAAGATAACACTAGTTCAAACCCAGAACAAATTTGCCCGTAAAGATCCAGAACAGTCAGTCAGTCGTATAAAATAAATAATTCGTAGTGCAACATTTTGCTCGGAGTGTTACTTTCTAAGAATCTGATTTCAGTGCATACATGTCTGGAAGCACGAGGTCACTGTGCAGCAAGAGAAGACAGATGAATGACAGGCATCATTTCAGAACGCTCCTGTGGGCGAGTGATGACAGATGTGTTGAGCAGTGGTATGGGAGCTGAGACGAAATGGGGAAAAGAGCACAGGTGAAGAGGCAGAACTGTCCAACGTAAAAGCTGACGTAGGGGCGGAGTTATTGAATAGATTTCTGTCTGAATTGCATCTCACCGGGATGAGATGTAAGATGTGCATGCTTACCTGCGCCCCCAGCCTGGAGAGGTACCGGTTCCGCAAACCGAAAGCAGACATGGGTGCCAGCCTGGCACGCTCGCTCTGCACCACCTGACTGGGCTTCCTCCTGACCCTGCAGGGAATAATAATAATAATGTGGCCACCATAAACATCCCTACAGCCACGTTAAGATAATCACGGTACCAATGAGATGAACCGCACAGTGAGCTGCAAAAAGCCAGAGAAAGTAACACAATACAGGAGAGACACTGGAGACAGAAATACTGCAGTAATAAAAGGAGGATTCAAAGCATTAAAAATAATCCAGGTTTAATTGAATGTCAAAGGTCTTGGCATTAAACATGATTTGTTTCTACAAAATGTAATCCTTTAAGCGACTTTTCTTCCACTGCATTTTTTATCCTCAATCATATATATGCCTTTTTTTTTTTTTTTAAACATACAGATCATTAACAGTTGAAGCTAAAATAAATTCAACACCAGTAGTGGCAGTTACACAAAAACTGCACTGTCGTAACACAATAATGCAAACAAGGGGAAACTGAGTGTTTCTGACTTACCACTTTTTTGTTTTTGTAGGTTTGTTGTTTTTTTTTTTTAATTACTGACCATATCCGTACATGTGTTGAATGCATTCTGAACAATTCGACTGGGACTCGCTCGGCCCCAGCTGAGGTAGTGCATGTTAACCACGTGCAGCCCTGACAGCAGCGAAAATACACAAACCTCCAACCGAACGGCTGGAACGCTGAGAGGTAAACGCAGAGTACAGGAACACGTTGTTGCAAATGAACTAAGTTTGGTAAGTGCTCAAAACAAGGTAATAACCTGAACTCGATAAACGAGCAAATCTGCAGAACATCATTAATACGAGATACTTTATAAAAACGGCCAAAAGGATAAAATCATTCAACTGTTAAATGCATTCATAAAAAGTCTTTCTAGAATTTGTTATATTGTTGTGATATTATATCATTAAAAAATGAATTGTTTGAACTTCAAAAGTTCATACAAAACAGGTTAAAAAGGTGCATATGATTAAAAATAGAAAACAAATTTTGATTAGCAGTTATTGTAAACACTCACATGTGATGAGTAAATTAAAGAACTGAGTTTTCTGCAATACGGCAAGTAGAGTCCAGTTGGAAACTGTTGGCAAAATGAAACCGATAACCAAAATGTCTCCTGAATGTAAAATGTCTGCGTTGGATTGAATCAAATTTAAGATACATGAGTTGTTTTTCTTTCTAAAAACATTGGGTTCTGTCATGTGTCAGTGTCCTGGTGTAGATGGTTGCCAGTTATATTTGTTCAGTGTTGTGGCACAGAGCCAATCCTAGACAGTCAGTTTCAGACACCGAGAGCCACAGATGACATCACTGGGCGGAGTCAGAACCACAGTCCCGCCCCCTGCGGCCGTGGGCTGAAAGCTCTGGGGTGGACAGTGCAGCCTGCTGGCTCTGAAGCCCAGGACCATGTGTGTTCGCTCATCATCATCATCTGGAAAATATCAGTTACAGCACGGAGCAGAAAGTATTAGTCAGTGTGCACAGGACCCACAAACACAAGTAAATGACCTGTTAGAAAACTCAGAGAGAGTGGTGAGACAGAAACTGGAGCAGAGCTCTAATCCTGCCCACTGTGACACGTTTCATGCAAAAAAAAAAAATAAAACAAGAGAGAAGGAAGTAGTCACGAGCAGCTTTTAATGAGTTCGGTGTGAGACAGAGCAGCCACGAGTGGTTTGGCACCGGAGTGCATCATCATGCAGTGTTTGTAAAACTAAAAGCTTCAATAAATGTAGCAACAATTTACCTGCTCAGAAAACCCTGTTCTGCATCATGCTGCAGAATATTATGTCTTTCTTGTTAATTCTACGGCACAGGATGTGTGTGAAGTCAGAGTATTTAAATGAAAGACAGAAAAGGGACCAACTGAGATGTTAAGTAAAGCTTTTAAACGACAACATCTCGTGACTCTCAGCTCCTGATGATGACAGATAACTGACTCGGAGAGGAACGAGTTTCCTCAAAGACGTTTTTCCTCCTTTGACAGCTCAAATTGGCAAGATGTATGGTTGTCAGCCAAATTAAAAGGTATAATTCAGACCTTTTGAAGAAGGGTTCTGTGGTAAGGTGATAAAGAATATCTTACCTGTTGTAGATGGATCTTTGAGCGGCCTCAGTTTAATTCTGACAGAACTGATGAGCTGCTAGTCAGAGCAGGCCCAAGACTGAAGTCAACTGTTGTCAACCTGAACAACTCCAGTCTCAAAAATTAAACAGTTTATGCTGTTTCTATGAATCTGAACACTGGTGTCAATTTGGAACGAAATACAATTATTCTGACAAAAACAGCTAGCTGATGCCAATGCTATTTGTGCTTGCAGATAACCATTTTTATAACTGTGATGTGAAACCCACAGACACAGATTTATAAAATCTGTTTTTTTAAGACAGCAGTAATGCACTTTGGTCTTGGCCCTGCTCAGACTAGCCATTAGCTCGTCAGTCTGGTCAGAATTAAACCATTTCTGTAAACTGAGGTTGTTTACAGAGCTATTAGCAGCGGGTAAGATAATATTCGCTCATTCCTTTTCCATAGAGCCCCATGCCAAATTATCTGATCCGTCACTTTTAGCAGAAGTTCCACCAAAGAAGCCTTAAAAATTTTTATTTCAATAAATTATTTCTAAAAATTTGGCTGACAAAGTGTAATTTTTATTCCATAAAAAAAGACAAGGAAAATGTTCTGAGAGCAGTCCTCAGTGACGCTACAAACTTTTCTCTTTAGGGAGGTTACGGTTCACAGCAAAAACAACTAAAATGCTCTAATTGGACCATTCCTGCTTTTATTGCCATCACGAGTTCCAAAGTGCTCACAGGTGTCTAATTTTTCCCCCCTCTCAGGAAGAAGATTATTTATAATTTATTCACTTTGACAATTGGCCACTTTTCCTTGCCGTTGCTTGGAAATGCTGCTTTTAAAGTTGTAAATTAACATTTATAATTAATATACTTGAGCTTGTAAACAGCAGTGCCATTAGCACGTTTGCATAAACGACCACTTAAAAACACAATGGAGTATAATCAACCATCCCCTCAATTATAGCATGATTCAACAGCCATTTGCACTCGTGAGCCTTGTAAACTATAATTTACTAGTCATCCATTAAACAAAGAGCTCTAGATGTACAGTAAACTGGAGCTCTGGATGCGACTCACGCGTTTCAGGGGGCAGAACAGAAACAAGCCCATCAAAGTTTTACCCAACGACACAATCTTCAGCTGAATCAGTCAAAGAGCTCTGACCGATCTCAGTCTCCTAATTCAGATCATTTCTCCGTCACTTGATTTTATGAGGAAGTTGTGTTTCTGAGATGCTCGTTTAATTTTTTCTTAAGTGGACGGCAGCGTTGGAGCGTGAAGGATCGAGATACTTACTCCGCATCTGTGGTGGATTCTTTCAGGAGTTTGGCTCTGGCTGCAGCCGACCGGTTCAAATCTCCACCTGAAGGAAGAGAGCCAGAGATGTAAGGGGAAGGATGGTGGAGTAACGTGTAAAGATGTCGTGAAAAAAACTAATGAAAAGAGAAAAGTTCAGTATGGAGGGAATTTAAGACTCCAGGCTACCTTTGATATAATCCACAAAGTACAGCATCACCACTGACATCAGTGCAACTGCAAAACAAATCCAAGGAGAATTATGGACAACGTCCCTCAAAAGTGTCCAACAGGACTAGAATATTAAACAGGCACACTGGAGCTGATAACAAATACTGACTGCAAATGCAGGCGCAGAAAAACACTTCCAAAACCAGGTATCCTCTGGAGTCCAGGATGGCCCCCGCTGTGATGGAAATGACAGCAAGCCCAAGGTTCTGGATGGACTGCATGCTGGTGGACAAACACAGAGCGGGGTTTAAATTAGCTGCTGGGGAGAGACGGCAAATGAAGCAGGACATTTTCTAGTGAGGCCATAATTATGCAAAGAAAGAAAGGTGCTTACAAGCCATAGGCTGTGCCCAGCTGATGTTCAGGCACCACAAAGGCCACCATGGGCCACAGCGCACAGGCCAGCAGGGAGTACGAGACGCCGAGGAGGGACTGGAAGACAAGAAGTGTTCAAATGTACTTATTTTGTTTTATTTTTAAATACGTCCTATAGGTGTCCACTTAATTCCTTGGTACGGCTTACTACCAACACGACCACAATACTTTATGAAAGTTTTCAATACAAAATGTACAGTATTTAAATGTAATGTCACATGACTTTTTGAGTTTAATCAAAAAAAAAAAAAAAAAAAAAGTGGTCAAACGCGTTACCATGGCGATCCACGGGTTCCAGAAGGTGAAAGCCAGCATTATGTGAGCGGCGAGCGTTGCGATGACTGCGATCATCACCCAAACCACATTCCTCCCCGTCTTGTCAACAAGAAAGCCCAGAACTGGAGACGCAGGCGCTGAGATGATGTAAACGATGCTGAAAAAGACAGAAAACATCAGGACAGGTCCACGGAAACAGCTGGGACCTTATGACCCTTCTCTCACAAGACAACATGAATTCCTGTTTTTTTTTTGTCTGAATACAGGAGATGCAGCACCATAGCTCCGTCGTTCAGCTCATCTTTAGAGTCGTTTCTTCACAGGGGCGAGGTGACACACTTGACTTTGGAGACGGTTTAGTGCACACAATCTACTTTCAAAAAAACTTGATGACTGCCAGCGGTTCTCTGCGTAACTGTACAAATAGGACGTATGCAGACCTACACATGCAATTTGATAAGTTCCTCTTTCAAATATCAGTTTTATAAACTCTGGGCTTCACTGCGGTTTAATTCTTGTGTTTAAAGAAACTAACATTAAGGATGCTAAGATTGAAACAGATTTTATTTGGACAAATTTGAAATAGAATGTCTTGTTTTGTTTGGTTTTTTTAAAATCATCTTTTGTTACTGTAGCACTCGACAATAAATAAGTCTGAAATTTCATCCCCAGTCTATAAAAATAAATAAACAACAATAAAAATAAAAAAAAATTAGATTTTCTAGTTGAGGCATAAAACACTACACAAGATTACTGTTATGGCATTAATAGTCAATTTCTTCTCAAAATCAGATGAATATCTTTAGATGTGATGTTAAAAATAAATCATCTGACAAATATGGACTATTCACCTAATATTAGGGAGAAAATAGTATTTTTTTGTCATTTTAGTGGTGTTAGACACTTAGATTTATGCTCCAAGAACATAAAATATGACATTTGTCAAAATTACACCTTGCAAAAAGTTTAAAATATTTATTTTTTCCCATTTTCTTTTACAGAAATAGTTTTTTTTTTAAGATTCTCAATTCAAAAGAACTGAATATCCCTTTAAAACCTGCAGAATACATATGTAAGAGGAGCCTTTAAGTGTTTGCTGTCATTCGACAGCCTGCTACACCTGATCTGAGTTACCTGTTCACAGCTCTGGCTTGGGTTGGAGAGAAGTTGAATTTTTCAATGAAGAAAATCCTGAAAAAGAAAATAAAGTAGTAAGATAAGACGCCTCCCACTACAATAACTGCTCAGGTTCCAGACTTCCTCGACCACACAAAGGGAGCAGAAAATGAGTTCACTCGTGGGTCAGGAAACAGAAACTATATTCTCTTCATTTGCACAGAAACCCTTCGCTCTGGAGGCTCCAGTGTGCTGAAGAAAAGCCACGGCAGTTGCTAAATGATCTGAACGGCTTTCAGTGAGAGAGAATTAACGACGTGATTGTTTCAGTTGTTACATTCCCCCCGTCAGTCACGTTTCCCTTTCTGACTCTCACTGCTTTTGTGGCGTTAGAAAGCCTGTCCTGATTCCAGCCAGTCAGCAGTTTTGTCAGAGCCTGCACCTTCGATGTCATATGACCAAAGGGTGTTTTTAGGACCTGCAGCGCACAGAATATGGTGCCAGTGTATAAAAGGTCGAGGACGAGACTTTTGCTTTGGGAGACATGTTGGCCATCACTTGCTGATTAATTAACTTTTTTGGCCAAAACTAATTAAATATCCAATAAAGAACAAACTTATAAAAACTTGTTGGTTAGGAGAAAGAGGGAAAAAAAGATGAGATGATGAATTGTACAAAAGAAGTCACATATTCTTAAAAATATTACTGTTTTGGACTAAAAAAAAACAAACAAATCTACTCTGAAATAAAAACCCATCGACATGCACTGGATCTCATTTCTTCTCTTATCTTTACTAAATATTTTTTTTTATTTACTTCTTTTTCTAAGTCTAACAGCACATTTTTAAATAAACGCGTTACTGCTTTTAACTTTGTGCCTCTCGTCTTGATGAAATCAAAATGAGACTTTGTGCTCTTTTCTCTTTTCTCACTCAACGCCACAAACAGGCAGAATATCAGTAATTTCACCCCTTAAAACAAAAGTTCCTAACAAATGCTCTAGTGTGTTTCAGGTTTTCAAGCTGTTTTAATTAGGGTTTTTTTTTATTGCCAACTGTTTTTGTAAAATGAGACTGCAGATGATATAAATGACAGAAATCCAAAGACGGAAGCTTTTTTTTGGGAGAAATTAGGTAGCTTCAGTGTCAAAGCAACGCGTTTCTCTTTACATAAAAAGAAAACAGAAGCTGAAATGAATCCATAAAAATATCCAATGAATCAGGCGGTTTGAGCAGTTCAGGTGCTACTTCCCCGAGTTTTTATGACATGAAAGGAGAGCTAATGAAAAACCGCTCTGACTGTAATTTGATGCCGAGACATTAGAAGACGGATCGTGTTTGTGCGTCCGAGTGAGAGAGCAGACGGAGCGGGCGAAATACTCACTGTCCCAGTCCAATAAAAGGGAAAATGGCGACATAGTAGCCGACGCAAATGATGAAGATGAGCCACAGGGTGGAGGGGAAATCTTTCACGTCGGTCAGCTTGATCACTTCGCCTAAAAAAAGGGCGAGATTAAAACACGAAGGATAAGGTGAGACGACGGTTTTCTTTGAAAGGAGACATCTTTAACAAACTGAAAGGCCTACCATGATACAGCTTCAGACTAAAATCAAAAGATGGAGTTGCGCTCATTTCGGTCAAACCTCGAAAAATAATCTGAGCTGTCACACTCTGTATGTCGTTAACGTCGCTCAGCTACTCCAAAGTTTAGCTCAATATCTGAAAAACCGTCTGAATTATAGCTATTTTTGTGTTGGTCCATGTTGATCAGCTGTGGCGACCATTTTGAAACGAGCCAACTCCAAAGTTAATCAGTTTTAGATTCACATCCAGCAATGACTTCCTGAAAGTCTCATTAAAATCCGTCCAGTGGCTCATGATATTTTGCTAACAGGCAAACACTCGTAGACACTAGACTACAGAGGTTTTTGATGATAAATGGATAACTATGTGACTCCGGACGTAAAAAGGGTGTCATTAGGAAAGAAATTAAACAAGAATCTGAACACAGCTGTGAGGCTAATCAGCCCGGCTAAACTGTCAGAAAACAGACCTTTAATTCGACGTCGACAGGCACCTATCAGAGAGGAAAACCAGATAACCCACGTTATCTTACCCGTTTTCCCTTGTTCCTTATTCAGGATCTTCTCCGCTCTCTTATCAAGAAACGCCAACACCAAGGCACAGATTAGAGAAAAAACGCAGGTTGCAGCAGCTAAAAAAAGAAAAAAATGTTAAAGAAGTGTAAAGAAGCCTTTTTTAAAAAAGATTGTTGCACAAAACCTGACAACTGCTGACTGATTCTGTCAATATAAACTTATCTGAGATGGTCAGATTAAAGTTGAACTTACAGTGGCAGTGGAAACAGACCACAAAAAGACAAACTACTGCAAGACGGGCAAAAAGTAGAAGCACTTTTAAATCACTGAGAAATTGCTGTGGGGGAAGAAAAAAAAAAAAAAAAAATACAAGAACTGACACTTTTCCCGCCCCGTGTGATTCATCTGAGGCAGCAAGTAGCACTTTAAGTTCTCTTTTACCACTTCTTCTCCGTCCGCGCGGGCCGTGTTATCTGAGATCATCACTTACACAGAGAGGCTCCGGCGTCGGCGGCGCAGGGAGGCGGAGCACGCCGAACCAGAACCTCCATTTAAAAGTCTGTTCCGGCTCAGAGAGAGAAACGGGGGAGCTGAAACACAGGTGCGGGTTACCTACCGATCATGAGCGACCCGCCTAACGCCGTGTGTCCAGATGAGCCGACGGCGAGCGCAACCTGGTTGTACACCCAGCCCATGATGTTCATGTTCACAGTGCTGCCCTGCGAACGAGGGGAGAGAGAGCTGACACCACACAACGATGTGTGTGTGTGTGTGTGTTTTTACTAAAATATCACATGAAGCACTGACCGAATTCGACTGAATCACTGGGTGTACATCTACAACTAATTAACCTTTTAGTGTCAACTGGCCAAGGCCAGCTCACGCTAAAAGATAGAAAAATGCATATAATTCTGTCAATTTTACAAATATTGACCTAATATTTGGTTTGGGCGTAGCTGACACTAATCTCCCGACACATATTGGGATTTCTAACAGATTACACAATATCTTTACTTCAAATGCTGCCTTTAACTACTTGGAGTCAACTATCTGTTTGAAAAGATGAGCAAATTTTAACATCCAAGATGGATTTTTTCCCCCCAATAAAAACTCCTCGGTTGTTCCTCTACGACTGATTAACTTTTGGAGAAAATCCAGTCCAAAATGGCCACCACAAACATAAAAATGATTGAAATTCAGTCATTTTTTACAAATACTGAGCTAAAAGGTAAATACTCTGACTGATATCACTTCTCAACAGAAGATGATCTTAGTCTAAAACTGTGGCGTGAAAGGTGGTAGGTGATATGCATTCCTTCCAAAAACGCCAGGCTTTTAAATATGTTTAAATATGTAAGTTCATGTTCCGGATGTTCTGTTCTTACCAGGCGAGCCATGCTGAGCTGAAGCCCAAACACCAGATTGAGCTCTTTGCCTTTAAACCAGTTGACTGCGTACGTGTTTTGGGCCACGGCCAAGGACTCTCCTCCGATGCTATGGAGGGGAAAGAAGCACGTAAAGAAGGGAAAACCGGCAGAGTTAGACTCCATTTAGTAGACCGGTCGAAGGTTTTAGTTTTCCAAGACTTTGAGGAATTTACGATACTGTGAAAAAAAGTGTTAAAAACTCCCCTAATTTCTTCAAACTTTGCTTCCAAGGAGTCAAGACTTTTTTCTACTCTGTTAAAGTCGTCTTTATGAATAGTTTTTTGAGACTTTAAGAATATTTCAAAGCTTTTTTTTTCTTTTTGGTGATGGATGATTATTGTCTCAACACAACAAATGAGTTTAGAAGCCTTCCTTTGTCTGAATGATCCACAGTTCAGAGTGGGGTAGCTTAAAGAACAGCAAAAAATTAAAAATCTTCTAAAAAATACTCGGGCACTGGACTGAGAATGAGTGAAAAAAAAGCAGCCAAAGACCAAAAAATAACTTGGGAAAACTTTCACAAAGACTGGAAAGAAACTGATCAAGCAAACTTTAAAGAAAGATTACAAGAAAGTCTGGCTGAATCAAACTATACGGAAACAAAAGTTGATCTAATACCTACATCACTGAGAAGAAGCTTAAAACATCTGTATTGTGTTGATCATGGAGGTCTTAAAAGTTTTTACCCGAACACAAAACGCCCAGCTTCCATCAGCCAGAAACGATTCACCAGAGCTCCGGCTGCAAATATGACCTATGGCAAAAAAAGGTGAAAAGTTTAAAAACACATAAAATGGAAATGAACATTTCATGGATTCATTTTGCATCAATTCATACTGATCGTTTAAAAAACATCTAGATCTTAAAGTAGGCCAACCTGTCCGACACAGACGAACAGGGAGAAGATGATGGTTCCCATCCTGCAAAGACAAGAGTGGATAAGCATCAGGGCGGCGTCCGCACAATCCCCTCTTTCACTTTCGATTTAGTCGAGAGCACAACATTGGCGAAGGAGAAGAAAAAAAAATGCAAAACCGACGTCGTTTGTTCGTTTTTTTTTGTACCTGATCCCAAAAACCCTGTCGAGCAGAAACCCCCCGAAGAAGCAGAGGACCACGTTCGGCCAGGAGTACCAGGCGTACAGCTGCATGAAGGTCTCAGTGTTCAGGTTCAGATCCTGCGAGAATCAGGGGAAGAAGAACAACATAACCCTTCGAATGATTTCAGATTTGAGCTCTAAACGTAACCAATCAACACAGAAACGCTGCTCCTCAGTGGCAGGATTTAAACAGGAAGCGGGTTGATGTTTCTGATTGGATCGTGGAGCAGAGACCTCCTCAGCTCTCTGTGTCAAACTGGATGCTCCCCCGGGGTTGATGTCTCAGTCTGGGATGTGTAGAAACTTTAATTTTCTGCTGTATGAGAATAATTTACCTGGATGACTTGACTCTGAAGTGCAGCTGGATTGTCATAACAGAAGTAGCTTCCTGGAAAACAAAAACGCAAACATTAACAAACAACAACAACAACATAATAATAACAATAATACATTAGAAGAGCTTCGTACGAGCAGAATAAATCCGCCACAAGTGTTCTGTATGTCATTTTAGATTTCTGTAACTTCAGTTAATCCTGAAGTGTCGCCAGGATGCCGCTCACCGAATCCCAGGAAGCACATGAAGAAGAGGACAACCACCCGGTGCAGGAGGCGGCTGGGGTCGCAGATGGCGGCCATCAGTCTGCCGGGGCCCCGGGCCGCCTGCCGGTCGGCGAACGAGTCCTCGTCCTCGTCCTCGTCCCCCAGCAGGTTCCTCCGCTCCCCAAAGTCCGCCATGTTCGCCCGTTAGGGGAAAAACTTCCGACGGCAGAGACTGGAAGACGGAACCGATCGATCATATGACCCGGCTCGGGAGAGTCACGTGGCACGGTGACGTCACGTCGGTCGGGCACGTCGCGGGAGGGAGCGCGCGCATCAACTCGGAAGCGAGTGGAAGCATAAATGGCTTCAGTCGTTTAGGAGTAATTTATGCATTTAATCACATATAAATCAAATCAAATGTATTTATATAGCACAGTTAAAAACAACTGTCGCTGGCCAAAGTGCTGCACACATATAAAACATTTTTTTTAACTTAAAACAATTATTTATTTCATTTTTTGGGGAAAGGCAGCAAAAACTAAAGATGTTTAATTTTCAGCTAAAATAAAAGTGTGAATGCTGACTGATTTACTAAGGCTTGCTGGACAAATTGAAACTGAGTTTTAAAACCTGAAAAACAAATAAACAAACAACAAAACAAACAAACAGGAAACTAGCTAAATGCCAAAAGGAGCAAAGAAGCTAAAAGAAGCACTAGCTAAAAGCTAAAAATACAGAAATGTTAGCTGGAAGTGGCATAACACTGGCTAAGAGCTAAAAGTGTCAACATTAGCAAAAAGCAGCAAAATGTTAGTTAAAAGTAACAAAAGGCTGGCTAATTCAAAGCTAAAAACAGCTAAAGGCTAGCTAAGAGTATCAAAAGGTTAGTTAAAAGTAGCAAAATAATATCGAAAGTGGCATAAGAAGACAACAATAGAGGGAGTAAACAAAAAGAAATGTGTTTTTGAAGGAACTGAAGATGGGTATTTACCTTTAAATAAAGGTAAATTTTTTGAATGTATGATTGTTACAAAAACTAAAAGTCATGGCACCCATGTCTAGAATGAGCTGAATGTTTGATAGGAGAATAGCACAAAGTATGCAGAAGCAGTTAGAAGGCAAAAAAAAAAAAAAAAAATGCCCAGAAAAATAAACAGGAAAATAACAGTGAAAACAATAGTGTGAATGCTGAATCAACATGCAAACAGCAACATGCATTATCTGTAAGGTTATGTTTTAAATATTAAAATTTCTTTTTTTCAAAACAGATCAGTTAAAAACAAGCAGAGTCTAAAAGGTTAATGAAGAGATGTAAAAACTGTCCAAGAGCTAGAATAGTAGCGATAAAAGCTTATTATTGAACTGTGGGATAGTAAAAGTTGTTCTGCTTTTTATGAATATGTGTGACCTTACCTTACCCTGTTCATAAATGTATTTCTCATATAGTATCTGTCCTTTTAAAGGGGCTATTTCATGCTAATTTAAAGCCTTGCTAAGTTTATTTGATACGTAGTCAGATACGCTTTGACTGTTTTAGAGCGTGGTGTCAGATATTTCTTCTTAGGCTGCAGTTTTTCTTGTGAAATTGAGTCTGAAATGCTCAGTTTTAGTCTCTTCATGACATGCACAATCTGTAATTGGGAGGACACGCTGTCCTTTTTCAGTCAAATTTGAGACAGTAGGTTATTTTATTTTATTATATGTTCTTCTGCCCCCTAGTGGGCAAAACGGTTCATTGCAGATAAGTATTTACAGCAGCCCTATTGCAGTATTCCAGAAAATGTACCAGGAAGTCAAAGGAAATTGTGTATTTTTATTGGATTTTTCCTCCGTACTTCTTTTCTTTTTGTTTTTAGTATTTGTTATCTTTTTGTGGGATTCTATAAATGTAGCTGTTGTGATGGAAAATAAATTTTAGGTTCATTTAATAATAAAATAAACCCTCATCAAACCACATTCTCAGCTTTCAGCCACTGATCAGGAAAGCTTTTGCTATCAAAACTAAAATAAGGACAGCAGTTGAGAAATATGGTCATTGATTTGAGCCATTTCACATTATTTTATATAAGGTTCTGTATTTAGACTCTTTTTGTGCTATACTGGAAGCTCAAGTGCAACTGAGCGTTGCACTTTACCCACTCGGGGTTGACCCTGTTGTTGGCGAGCATCTCATTTCATCAGCTGAAGCTGGGTAATTTTGCTGCGATTAGTTGAGGTAAAAGTGAGTTAAACGTTTATTATTTGATTTGTATTTCTGTCAGAGACAGTTTGAACACTTTAACCATGTGTTAGAATGACTTGTTTTCCTGTGAATGAAGCTCCATTAAGCTGCTTTTATATTTCTGGAACATCTTGACATGAAACCTTAAAAAGACATTCTGATTGGCTTTACTGATGTGTAAACATGTCAGGTCTTTCTGACCCAACCAACCAGTTCGAAGGAACTGTTAGTCCTGTCCTCCTTGAGGAATTTGGCACAATTTGCCCACAACCTGAGTGTGTGCAAACACACGGTTTGTTTAATTTCCGTTAATGCCATTTAACATTTCTCATGATTCTCAGCTACAGGGTCATCTGTCAGCTGATTTAATCTGCGGGTGACAAACGGCCCTCCCGGTGGCTGTAGTCGCCGCTCTGACCGCGCTGTAGCTCATTAATTTCCTGCCCAAATATCAGCTTCTGTCACGACCGACAGAGGGTGGGCTGGAGAGAGATCATATTTCATTATTAGATTAATCAAACCCGCATGCAGACTCAATTATAAATCATGTGGGTGGTGACATTAATCCTGCACAAATAGTTTGCGAATGTCCTAAAACCCATCTTTTAGTTGTTGCAGAGTACAGGAAGTCAATTTATTTTAGATTCACAAATATTTTTCTCTTCTCTGGTTCAGTGAGTTATTTAGAAGGTGATGTACTTCGGGGTAATGTTAAACTTAGTTAGCCTTCAGCGTTATCGAACATTTTATCATTTATTTCCAGTTTTGCAAGGATGTTTTGCAGGCCACTATTATACACAAAAGGTGGAAATAGCTCAGTTTTTCTTCAGAAGTTAAGCGCACGAGGAAAATTCTTTTGTTCTGAAACACGGATGGCTGCTAGGGTGTGGCTTTGGAGCCAATACTCCCTGATTAGGTAAAAAAGAAAAGCTTCTTTCATGAGGTCAAAAATGTTTTCAGTTATTTTATAAAAATATCTCTTTCTAATAAAGTGCTGGTGGTCCTTTCGGAAAGCATTTCCATAATCGAGTAGATATTAGGCTAGAAGTTTCAAATATGACCATCTCCACTTTCTTTTCCACATATGGTCACTTCTTCTCTCAGAATTACCGTTTATAAACCAATAAGTGATGCCAACGTGGCTCCGTTTATCTTGTATGTAGAGCTGGTTGTTGGTCCAGTTAATGATAATTGGCAAAAGGCCGCAGGTATTGATCACCAGTCTTGTTAAACACAAATACAGAATCCTCTTTAGTCGAGCTCACAGGTTTAAAATGTACAAATGTGAAACATAGGTCAGATATGAACACAAAAACCAAATATTTTACCAGACAAAGAAATAATAATAAAAATAATAATTAAGCAAAGCACATAAAGAAGTTTAGACCCGTTCAGTGAGCAAACATTCATTACATATTTCACTATTATGTTCAAAAGAGAAGCATGATATAATTTTTCTCATAATAACAAAACTTTCAACGGGACAAATGATCACAAATCATGTGTTTTGATGTTTTTTAATGATTAATAAAAAACAAAACCTGTAACATCATGTAAACAAAAACATAAAAAAGAAGAACCCACAAACGGTTGTTTGCACTTTCCAATAGATTACTGTTGCATTTTTTTAAAACAGCTGACCTGTTTCATGGCAGATGTTTTGATTTAACAGAATAGGAGAACCACAGTTCTATTAATGCTGGCTGTGACTCATTTCTGCAAACCCAGAATTTTCTGTTAATGCACCAGTGCTGGTCCTGTTCTTTCAAGTCAAAATGTCTTTCATAAAATAGACCCAATAATTACATGCATTTAAATAACTGAAAGGGCAAATATGTACATATAATAAGGCTTTGTTTATTTAGTTAGTAACATTATAACAATATACATTTTTTCTCTTTTGTCTATTTTTGATTTCTACATCACTACAAGCAGGAAACTATCTGTTTGTTTCCTGGAATGACTTATGTGGCTATGAACTAATTTAAGTTACTTTTATTTTGCTGTATTCAAAAGTAAAGGTAACCTGCTACATACATGTACTTTTTAACTTTGTAAAGTTTTGTTACGTGTATAAAAAAAAAAGAAAATCTGGCAGTTTTATGCAAAAATGATAATGATCAACCTGTTTTTTTCCACATTTGTCAAGAATTTAATCAGAAATTCAAGTTTACCACATTTCAGACTCCTCCTCCGTTATCTGGTATGTCTAATATAGAAAGAGGAAACTAAACCTTTAAGCTCAATATTTGCATGACTCATTTCTTCAAGTTCTCCTCCATGAAAAGAACCTATATACAGTTGTAATGTGTCAAATATACATTTGGTTAACAATATTACATAAGACTCACCATATATATGACTGCCACTAAATCGATCTAAACTTCTGCTTTTTCACCATTTCATCCCCAATTCATTCAGTACCTCATAGATAAATAAACATGAAAAAGTTTGTGCTGTCAGAGTTTGCACGTTTCAGAAAAAAGTTCGGCAAAGGGGAAAGGCAGTTTGTACAAGATTAGACAACAGGAAGTAGAAAATGACAAAGGGGATAGTTAAGGAAACGTTTAAGATGAGTAAGCAAACCATGTGCAGAAGTGCTCGGTCAGTGCAGAAATAATAGGCAATGTGTGCACAAAACTTAATGACCTCCACTTAACTTGTGCCTTTAAATAGCACTGTTCATTCAACTGAATTGAACAGATTTTGTAACAAGTACAATAAACAGTGTTTCAGGCTCATCCTGAAGTCTCTGATATGAATTGTTTGGAAATGTCATTAGGTGACAGTTTGTGGTTCATTTGTGACATCTCTATTTGTATGGATGTTGCTCTCGGACTGCCCATGGCAGCTTTGCAGAATGTGGCCGTCAGTCTTCTCATGAACACCTTGCACAGGAAGACATAAATTAGTGGGTCAAGACATACATTAGTGGTCGACAGCCACAATGTGGTTTCCTTAGCTAGGTATAATGCATCCTTTGCTCTGCAAGTAGCTGGTGTGCTGTTGGTTTGAGTCAGAGTGTAAGGAACGCGAACGAAGTGGAACGGGGCGAAGCAGATAAAAAACACCCCCACCACCACAAACACTTTTGCTTTGGTTCTTCGACTTGCACTCCGAGAGCTGCTCTTGGAGGCTTTGTATGACTCATAGACCTTCTTGCTGATGACTGTGTAGCAAACGACCATCAAGGCAAACGTGCCCCAAAATACAACCTAAAAGTAAACATAAACACTCATGAAGCAAAACAGAAAGTTGAAGCCAAATTTGTGTCCCACATGACTGAATGGAGGGTACGCAATAAACATATTCAGCTTTTGATGAGACTAGGATAAGGTTGCTGATACCACACTCATCCATGAAGTTAAAATAACACAGTTGCATAGAAAAGGCATAGTGCATGAAGTCTGTAAACATTAGAAAAACAGTCACAGGACTAGTGTTTTTTTATGAATGGGGTTCTGTGAAAAAGGTTATGAACAGTTATTATCTCACCTGTTTGACTACTTTAGTTTGGAGAAATAATTTCTGTTTTACCAAACTGATGAGCTTACAGCTAATCTGAGGTAGGCAGAGACCAGAGTTGACTACTGTCCGTCTGTCCTGCCACAGCAAAATCTAATGTGTGAAGATTAGGGGTGGGAATCTTTAGGCAACTCACGATTCAGATTGATTATGATGCAGAGGGCTGTGATGCGATCATAAAACAATTTTAGATAAATCATAATGCATCCAGAACACTAGGTAACAAAATTTTACTGTTGTCTTGTTTTTTGGGTTAAAACTAGCTAAACAAAATAGAAAATGGCTAAATTTCACTATTCTTCCAGTGCTTTCTAGAAAGTCCTAGAAATTTCTAAAAGTTTTAAATATTTATATAATATAATAATGTATAAATATATATAATATATTTATTTATTACCATATAATATTTATATATATTCAAGTTTAGAATATTCTAGAACATTTTAGAAGATTTATTAAACTCAAATTCTAGAAATTTCTTGCAAAATCTAGAGTTAAGGAAGGTAAATTAAATTAAAACATTTTTATTTTATTTTTTGGATTGCTTAAATTTATTTGTCTTGACAATTAATAGTAACTGGTATTACATTGTAAAAAGGCAAATTTGTAAATTGGTTGTCTGATTCATGAAGCGTAAGGATCAAAACTGTTTTTTGTTTTGTGTTTAGTTTTTTCTGTCAAAAATACAGCATGTAAGCCACAAAATTTTAAAAGAAATAATGGGTATTTTCTGTTGTTTTGCAATAAAAGGAGTTGGGAAATACCACTTGCCAGAAACAGAAACTGTGTTACACCGTGAATCACACTTTAAACAAAACCCAGATAGACTGAAATGCTACAATTTTAAGAGTTTTATCCAACCTTATCAGATAGTTTCCTGCCATGTGTCACCCAATTCATTCTGTTCTGCAATATGTGTTTCACATGAGATGTTGTTGACAATGAATCACACATCTGCTGTAAAAAAACCTGTAATGCAAAATTACACAGACCAAAAGCAAAGTAATCTACTCTGGTTTTGATCCTGCTCAGATTAGAGATTATTTTGGTCAAAATTAAACTCTGTTTTACTAAACTGAGTCAAAGAGCTATCTTCAACAGGTGCAATATTAATTGTTCATGACTTTTTTCAGAACCAAGGCATTGACTGTTTGCTTGAAACACTAGATGTGACTTTATGACATATCTGAAACACTTTCATTCACCAGAATAAACCCAATTTTTAAAAGTTCTTATTTCTTTTCAGAATATCTACCTGACAGAAGTAGTTGAGTCCTGTATGCCACCGCAGACCAGCTTTGTTCTTCATGGAGGAACACTTGATTCTATTCTGAGAGAATTTTGGCGGCTTATTGCTGAGAATGATGTTGGGTAGAGCCAGAGATAACATCACCACCCAAACAGCTGCGCACAGAAGCTGTCCAACACGGACCCGCTGCAGAGGACACTTCTCAAAGGGCTTGACGATCTTCAAGTAACGGTCCAAACTGATGAGGCCCAGCAACAAAATGCTGATGTACATGGTGGTGTAGAAGAGGACACCAGAGTATCTGCAGTGAAAGGCACGTAGATCCCCGGAACCCCCATTTGCATCACTCAAGACTTTTATAGGGATGGTCAGGGTCATCAGCAAGTCAGCCACTACCTGTTGTTAAAGCATAAGAGGTACGTCTTGTTGTTATTTGCAATTCTCAAAGCATTTGCTTCATGAAAGCCTTATTCAGTGGCTTACCACATTTTTTAGAAAGACCACAAATGTTGAATTGCTGGGGATTTTGAAAAAGATCCATGCAGCAAGGGAGTTCAGTATCAGGGCGACTAAACAGAGGATGCCGTACAGACCAGGTAAAACCACGCTTGTTACACCATTAGTGGAATTACACCCAATGGGGGCATTGGACGATGTGTTGTTCATCTTCCAGCGTTCAGTAGATCTTTAAATGGGTGAGAAAAACACACTTTGAAAGACATTACGAAGAGAGGACCTTGTACAAGTGTTAACCAATCAAACCAATCAAACGGAGCAGCATCAACCATCTCATTACAGTTTAACATTTTGTCAGGAAACATTGCATTGAACAACAAAACACTGTTGAAGACCTGCATCCGCCAACAAAAATGGAGTGGCTCTACAAAGAAGTACAAGGTGCTGGTGCCCAAAGTAACTAAAATCTATTACTTTCATATCCCATGTACTTTTAGTTTCCAGAAGTGTAAAACAGAAATAAGTTGAAGGCTCCATCTCTTGCACATTAATTCTAGGAACAAAATATGCAAAATGGCTAAGGCAAAATAATAATAAAAAAATCTTAGATGTAGTTTACAAACCAGTGGTGAAGTCACTTTGCTTTCATCTGTCAGTCTAGGAGATATGTGCAGCGTTATAGTTATACTTTCACATAACTGATATTTTATCTCAAATAGATTTATCTAGAAGCTAAGCCTTACCCTCCTTTCGTTTCTTTACTGTGATTGTCAGCATTTGAAGAATACTGAGAGCCATGGAAAACTCAGTATTTCAAAAAAAAAAAAGAAAAGAGAAGGAAGTGAAATATCCAAATCCCCTTTCTCCCCTTTATCCAAAAAAGGAAAGTGAAACTTTCAAAAAGTAAAGAAAAATACAGAAAATCTCCTATTGATTTATCAGTAAAGAAATTCTAGTTGGGAGTCTGTCTCACTCGATGCTTCCACCCCTCCTCTTTTTCTCCATTGAAGTGTGTGTGTTGTTTCTGTGTGTGTGTGTGTTTGATGCTCTTACAATTGGTGGTCTCTGGAGTTACTGTGTGGCTGTCTTGTCACAATCCCAATGCGTTTGCCAGTCTTCCTCCGGGTGAAAGACCCCTTCCTTCCTTGCTTCCTGTTTCAATTGTCTGCTGAGAGGCTCGCTGTGCTCCGTGCCAGCCCCTCTGCCGCCGCAAGCCTGCTTCAGTCTTACCAGCTCTTTGCACGTGAATGCTTTGACATTGAACCAAATGCTGAGACCTCCTGCACAATGTTGCACCTCCCTTCATGCCTCAGCATATGTTAAGATCAGTCAAAAGAAAAGAAAAGAAAAAAAGAAGTGGGCATTTAAAGTGAACGTATTCATTTCCCCTTAAATTCACCACTACAGGTGGCGAATTTAAAATGTAGTTTTTGAAAAAGTACGTTTAACCTGCAACTTTTGTCAACTGCAGGAAATCTTCGATACAAGTTTTCCCAGTAATCATATTTGATTAAGTTTTGTTGTCGGGGTCCTTTCTGTCCTTCGTGTTGAAAAACAATAGTTCTTTCTGAGAACATCCAAATATGACTTCCTGTGAGACTTCTGTTGGATCTGAGCCAGGAAATGGGACAGAAATAGAGGAGAAAGTGTCAGAGAAATGGCATTCATGTGTTTACTACTGTGCTCACTCCACACATGTGCTGTTGTTTGGTCGGAATCGGCTTTATTGTGAATGACACAGTTACTTGTTTTGAAATCTGCACAGACTTTAGGATTTACATCCCATTATCATTTATGACATCACATACATCACATTTCCGAAGGATGAAAAAACTAAGCTGACCAGCTGTCAAGCATGCAGTGTTTATTCAGTTTTTAAATGAGTGCACTAAAATATGTTTTTGTACATCAAACAGGATATTAAATAACCAACAAACAATAATCAATACAGTGAAATTATTCTACACACAGTTTTTTCCTATTCGTTTGTTTTACAGTAAATTATAAACAGGGATTGCCATAATATTTACAGCTGCACATTTGCAGGACCTAACTCAGAACCTGACCTATCTGGTATCTAACCACAAACCTCATTATACTTCCGTTTAAATGCACAAGTTAAGTTTCATTTTATGTTTTTCACCATCACATGCCTTGCAATGTATACTTTCCAGAGCTATTTTAAAACAAACAAACAAACAACCCCCCCCCCCCCCNCCATTTAAAGATTCTGAATAAATTCAGATCTTTTGAAGTGAGGTGAGCTGAAAGGGTATAGCCACAGCTAGCTGCTGCTGCCACTTTTTTATGCTTACAAATAATTGCAGCGTTATGAGTAAATAACCACAAAGACTAGCTGCTGCGTCTGTTGGCAACTAGTTGGCAAACAGTATTTGCAAAGGAGTCTCCACCATGTCTCCATTCTCACATTTGTTGGGGGTTCTCGATTTCCTTGCACGAGTCATAAAGACTCAAGGACTTGACACTTAAATTTTGAACACGTTCAAATAATTTGTACTACAGATTGTACTACACACTTGTTTTCACAGTTTTGAGTCACCAACTAGTCTCTAACAGTCGCAGCCCTGTAAGATACTTTAACTTTAAACACTTTAAAGGATCTGAATTATTGCTGTAATAATTGTCTTTTTACTTTTCCAATGATTTTACACCTCACCCTAACCCCTGGAAGAAAAGGAAAGGCAGCAGTAACATTTTTAGTGGGGCAAAGGGACTTTCAGTTTGCTTCCTGTAACAACGTTAAATGAGATCATCACATTTTCCATCATCGACATGAGTTTCTCCTTGAACTCCCGACAAAGGAAGACGTAGAGGAGCGGGTCCATGCAGATGTTTGTCGTGGCGAGCCAGTAGCTGAGTTCCTTGGCAAACCTGATGCGTTCATACATGGGAGAGCACTTGGTGTCAGAATAGCTGACCTGCTGAAAAGTGTATGGAATTCTGATCATGTGGTACGGACCAAAACACGCGAAAAACACAATTATCACCAAAAAAACACGCAGTTTGATTTTCTGCTTTCCCTGGCTGTTGTTGCTGCCAGACTTTCTGTAGGACTGGACCACTTTGTTTGCGATGCAGATGTAGCAAACCACAATGATCATGCTGACGAGCCAAAAGAAAACATTCAGAGTAAGAGATGCTTTTTCGTGGAACTCTATTCCTGCGGGTCCTTTCAGGATTGTGCAAGTACTGATTTCTGTCACGTTGACTACCTGCTTGTTAGTTAAAAGGATATTTGGCAGACCTGTGCCTCCAAACAGAAGCACCCAGACTGCGCCCGAGATCACTTTGCTAAAGGTCAAACTCTGGCCAAAAAATCTGCTGCGGGGCATCATGATCTTAAAGAAGCGGTCCAGGCTGATACAGCCCAGCAAAGCGATGCAGGTGTACTGTGCGTTGTAGAAGATGACGGTGAAAAAGCGACATGTGGGAACAGCTAAATGCTGCCATGCACCCGGCAGGTCGCCTGCAGCTTTGATTGGGATCATCAAGGTCATGATAATGTCAGCAGCCACAAGATTTTTCAGGTACACCACAAAGGTGGAAGTGGCCTTCAGGTGCAGAGACACCCACGCTGCCACAACATTTAGCAGCAAGGCTATGGGGAACATCAGAAAGAAGAGAGTTGGGATTATATTAGGATTATATGCTAAACTGTAACAGTCAGAAAGATTGAAAGATGTTTGGAGTGATGGGTCCATTACATCTAAAGAAAAAAAAAAGGGACAAATTAGAAACCAAATTACAGACAGTTTAAAGACACAAATGACTTCATGAGCTACCAAATATTTTTTCTACATATTATGCAACTTCTTTGTTTAAAACTATGACATAAACTGTTATTTCATGAACCAGAGGACAGATTTTACTGAAACTTTCAGAAAGTAATCACGGCTGTACATCTAAAGCAGTAACATTTGGAAACAACCCCATTCATGATGTCACAGCTAACTGACCTTAGCCAACACAAAAATGGCTATACCTCAGTCAATTTTACAGATATTGAGCTACATTCTTTTGACCAAAGCAGCTACAACTCTGTCCCGTCTCATTGTAAAATGATTTTAATTTTAATCTCTGGTATGACAGATGGCGGGTGATATGCATTCTTTCAAGGACTGCTTGGCCTTTAATTCATTTAGTATTTTACATGTACGTGTAATGTG
Organism: Kryptolebias marmoratus; assembly: GCF_001649575.2. Taxonomy (NCBI): domain Eukaryota; kingdom Metazoa; phylum Chordata; class Actinopteri; order Cyprinodontiformes; family Rivulidae; genus Kryptolebias; species Kryptolebias marmoratus. Next base: position 10,671,371 of record NC_051431.1, on the reverse strand, counting down.
TGGAGCTTCTTTGGGTTCTCTACTCACGCTGATTAAAGTGTGGCTCTGAGTAATCATCCATCAACCCTTACTTTTCTCCTTGTGAAATCCAGGCTAAGCAAAAGAAAATATAAAATTGGAAATTATTATAATGTTAGACGTGTAACAGTGTAAATACATTTTATTTTTGCAAAAATGTGTACTTTATGGAGATTCTTTTTTATCTTTTCATAACTGTATTCACATAAACCTCCAGATTTTGTAGATCTAACCACAAAAAGTCAGTAAAGTGAAAAAGTAAGTGCAAATTCATAAATCCTGGCATATATGGGCAAGCTACAGGAAAGTAGATTACTTTTATTGGGCTATAGTTTATTAGTTTGAACATTTTTTTTAACATCACCTACATTTTTTATGTTTACTTTGTTTTGTTTATATGTCTCATATGCATATGTCTGGGAAATCTTAACTATCAGAGCCAAAGGAGTGAAAATTCATCACAATAATGAATGAAAAATTCAGAGCAAGTTTAAAGTGTTATGTAAGAGAGCTTTATGTTAGTCATTAAGACAAGTGAACATGTACCATTTTTCGAGTTTCTAAAATAATAATAATAATAAAAAAATGATGTTAAATGATATAAATGTGCTTATAACATTCCAGAAATCCACAAAACTGCATTTTGAAAAGCAATTTGTGCTTTAAAATCCCATTGCAGTCCAGCTTTCAGGGTGAGGGTTCCTGTTACCTGACGTTCACACTACAGCAATAAACAACTTAGGAGCGATACTGCACTTAAAAAAAAAATACACTAAGTAATTAATAGTACTTATTCAGACATAAAAAAATGTTTCAGGCCATTAATTCTGGCAGCCCAGTTAAGATGCATAAATGGTCATTCTTCTAAAATAAATCATAAAAACATCATTTTAGGACTTAAAACAACCTGTTGAATACATTATGGACCTCCACATACAGTAGCTGCAGTACCTTCTTTAAAACAATCTGTTTTATCTTGCATTCATCTTGCATTTTGTCTTGCACCAGAGCGTTTCTGTTGCCTGATGTTTATCTGTAAATGATGTGGTGGGAAAGTTGTGGTGAGTGCAGTAAGTGTGATTCATCTGCGCTGCATGACATATGTACAATAAATGCCACATTGCTTTGCTTGAACACGACGCATCTGTGCAACAAAAACCTGAACTGCAATGAGCTGTAGTTGTATCAGGTTTACGACCCAAACAGTAAAAAAACCACTTGCATTTTGCCTGCAGCTCTGCGTTTTTTTACAGTTTAAATTGTCGCGTATCAGTGTGCATTGTTGTTTTAGAGGCTATTTTCAGTCTGCTTCAATTATCACTTACCGTCACTGTTGTGGTCATTTCAGTCAATGACAGCCTTACAGTCGCAGGAATACAGATTAATTTCGTAACCACTGTTTCTATAGTTTATGTTCATAACAAAATAGAAATTACACCACTAGAGGCTTTGAAGGCCAACCTTTAGAGCAGCAACATACAACATCACACAGAGAGAACACTTTGGTTCTGTCAGTCAAAAAAACAAAACAAAAAATTTAAAGTGGCCTTATGTGAACTGTAACTATTCCAGTTGGTTTATAATTTAAATAGTAAAATATGATTTTTTAAATTAGAAAACAGGATGTAACCAAGTGAAATGTTTTACTAATAGATTTTGACATAAAATTTTGTGTTAATTTTGACAAAAGAAAAAACAAAAACTGCTTTAAAGTCTTTACAGTTCACAAATATTCTGTCAATGAGCCACTATCTATATATCAACCACGGATTTACTCAAAGTAAACAGGTGTTTTACAGTAAACAACCATATTTATTTGAGTTTTTTTTCCAACTAGTCATGAATGAAGATGAGAAGCCGTCACTTTGTTTTATTAAGTAGTGATTTTCAAATTGAACAACCCGATAAAACCAAATATAATTAAAGGCTACCTGACTGGAGCTATAAGACAAGTTTTTGTTATAAATAAAATGACATTAAAATTTCAATTAAACTTTTCAAAAACTGAACTGATTCAATTATTGATGCAAAAACTATAAATTTGTTCTGACTTCAACTTGATGAATAATTCCCTTATTAAACTTTCTTCAATATAAAGTCTATTTTGCTACAACAGGGGAAAGAAAGGCAGGAAACCCATGCTGAATGAACTTTCACTGATTCTACTGAGTTTTAAAAAGGAGCAAATGAGGAAAAATCTACTTTAGGTCATTGAAAACTAGATAAGCGACAAATACATATTTCTTTAACGCAATTACAACACTTGTTTGATCAGTTTTAACTCAAATGCTCCAGGCTCAAAAATGCCACCACAAATTATGATTTTACTACCTTTCTTTGTCTCATCTAATACATACGTTCATAAAGTAACAATGTGAAAAAAAACTTACTAATGAAGACTTGCCTCCTTCTTCTAAGAGATGAATCAGTCTGACAGCGTGCTGACAGAACAGGTGCTTAAGAAACGCTGCTGATTTTCCTAGCAAACGCATTGAAGTTCCAGCTGTGTGAAGACTGGTAATTCATCAGGACGTATGCAAAAATAGGAAAAGTTTAATGGCTTCTGACAAAAACAAAACAGACGTCAGACAAACAGCCAACAGGGTGAACTCAGAGCTGAGATCTGCCCCCACCCCGAACTGTTTTCTTTGTCCAACACATAGACTTCAAATATCAAAATTTATGCCTCGCCTTACTCCAACAAGTTTATTTGATTTACGGTAGTTTATAGAGACGAACTCTTCCACGTGTTTTATGACAGTCGTGACTCTGTCAGCAATTAGCATAAGAAATGTTCTGAATCATAAAACTAACCTGCCATAAACTCTGAGTATCATTTAGAAGATTGAACATTTTTCTTCACACTAAACAATTTGATGTTTTTTTTGGAGTTGCTAACTGATTTCACACTTTTAAAAGTTTGAACAAACCTAATGCATGTACATTTTTTAAATTTCTGTTGTTTTGGTGGTTAAAACTGTTCTCTAAACACAACTTATTCTCTCTACAAGATAAAATAAGACAGAGAAAACAATTAATCATATAACTCTATTAAATTTTCAGTTATGTTGGTCTCTTAAACTTGGATAAATGAAATGTACCATAAACTGGTTGAGGACCTGATTCTACAATGTTAAACCTGGTTGACTTACAGAAAATAAGCAGAAGAAAAAACATACAACCAACAAAACAAATGCAAATACCAAAAATACTTGCATATAAGAAACGCTGCAAACTCACTCCATAAAACAGAAGTGCACCGGAACTCTGGGGGGACTTGAGGTTGGATATACGGATATTTCAGCAGTATCTTCCTGCTGTTTGACCCAGTCCTGACAGTTAGGTTTTGGTCGGCTCACCTCTGTGTGCTCCCTCCTCCTAAACTTAGGGTTCGCTTAGGGACTATCAACAAATTATTGAACCAATTACACTTGAAAAACAAAAATGAAATAACCTCCATGTCATGTGAACTTCTGACCAAGGGTTAATGTTGAATTGTTTCATTAGACTGGACCAATAAGACACACCCACCTAATGAAACCATTCAACATTAATTTTTCAACACCTGGTCCACAGACATTGAGGCTATTGCGAAAAAAAAACATGATTTATTTGTAAAAATATGAATAAAAATTATGAAATGCTTTAAAATCAGATCAAATGAGGTGTGTCCTACTTGTCTAGTCTAGTGAAACTATTCAACATTAAGTCCTGGTTAAGATGTTCTCATGACATGGAGGGATTTTTAATTTTTGTTTATCAAGTGTCATTGGTTCGACTATAGTGTGATTGGTCAGAACCTTGCTGTGGGCGTGTTCATACGAAACAGTGGGCGAACTCCATGGAGTCATTGTGCTACAACTGCTCCGCTGTGAACGAGCTGGGCGAGGCTGTTAGAAAATACAGCCATCTTTACAACTGCTCCAGCAAAGCTTATAAAGATAATCAAATGGCGAAGAACTTGTGGAAAGAGATGTCACCGTTATTGTGCACGGAGGAGACCTCACAGAGACACAGGCGTCTCTCCATAGCTGTGCTGACCGGGAGGAATTACGCCTTGGCCGGGCAGCGGAGTGTGCTGTGGGAGGAGGAATGGGTTTCCCAGGAGTTCTTGTGGAGCATGAAATGTCCACGCAAAAAACAAAACAAATTAAAAAACCAGCATCTCACAACCACGTGACAGCAAGCAGATTTCTTCACTTCTTGCAGAGAGTAAAACAGCCTTAAGGGTTAGCAAGTGGGGGTCCATCATCTGGAGTCGAGCTGCTGCTCCTCTGCAAAAAGGAAATGTCAGCTGAGGTGGTTTGGGAATCTGATTAGGAGGCCTCCTGGGCGCCTCTCTCTGGATGTTTTCCGGGAACGTCCTACTGGGAGGAGACCCATAGGAAGACCCAGAACTTACTGTAGGGATTATGTATCCTCTCTGACCTGGGAATGCCCTGGGATCCCCCAGGAAGAGCTGGAGAGTGTATCTGTGGAGAGAGGTGTGTGGGTTTCCATTCTGGGCTTGTTGCTACTGTTGCTACCCAAAGAATCTATGGATGAATATATAGATTGTGTACACCCTTATAAACTTGGTTTTCTTCACCTCTTGGTTCTGTTTTTTGATCGCTCTGATGTCTTCAACTTGGGTCTAAAATGCAGATAAAAGTCAAACTAAGGAAAATGTACTGATGTGTTCAAACCTTTGATACGTGAAAGCCCTCCTTAAATCTGAGTGTAAAGTGTCTAAACCTTAAATAAATGTAAAAAGTTTACTGTTCGCATGCTGTATATTTTATTTAGGACAACTAAATAAAAATACAAATAATAGCAAAAAATGCAGAAAACAATAAAAACAGGAGAAACATTTTGCTTTCATACATAAAAACCTTTGAGATTTACTGAGATTTGGATCTAAAATGTAATATTAGAATGACTGGATTATTTATTGTCTCTTGTTTCTACATAGATGTTTTTAGTCTTAATAGATGTTAGTCCATATTAGATCACTAGATGGCTGTACAACACAAAAATTTTAAACTCTCAGCTTGTGGCTACGATGTTGTTGCACTTTCATGTTTCTCTTTTCAGAAAATAGGCTCACATTTCCTAAATTACTTATATGGTTAGTTTTCTTTTTTCCCGCATAAAAAACTTAGCACAAACGCCACTGACTTTCATCATGTCAGTCAGCTTTCCTCTGTAGTCTTTGCACAAGCTGATGTAGAGAAAAGGATCCAAGCAGGCATTTGTGGAGGCGACCCAGACGGTGAGCTCGTGTAAAATCTGCACCCATTCCACGCTGCAGACTTGGATGTTGAAAATCTGATGTAGAGTGAAAGGGATGCGCAGCAAGTGAAGAGGCGCAAAGCACACAAAAAACACAAGAAGGATGGAGAAGACTCGTAGCTTGGTCTTCTTCTTTCCCTGGTTGTTGTTGCTGCCAGAGTTTCTGAACGACTGCAGGACTCTCACTGTGATGCAAATGTAACAAAACACAACCAGAGTGCTGACGAGCCAGAAGAGCGTCTCCATAAAGGTCACCACAGAGTTGTGTAGACTCAACCCAGCTGGACCTTTCATGGACATGCAGAAATTGTGTGATTTATTAATAGGAGCCTGGTCAGTTAGAATGACAGTTGGAATGGCTGTACCGCCAAAAATAACAATCCAAACCAGTGAGGATGATATTATGCTGAAGATCACATTTTGTCCCAACACCTTTCCGCACGGCCTAACAATTTTGAAGAAGCGGTCCACGCTGATAAGACCCATCAGAGCAATGCTAGTGTACAAACTGGTGTAGAAGATGACACTGAAGTAACGGCAGTTGAGGACCTTCACCTCGTACGTCGCCGCAGGAAGCATGCTCGCCGCCATCGGAGGGATCGATAACGTCATGAGCAGGTCAGCCATCGAGAGATTTTTCAGATAGACTATAAAAGTGGAGATCGACCGGAGGTGTAAAGACACCCACAGCGAGACTCCATTTAGTAATAAGGCAAGGGGGAATGTGATGAAAAAGAGACACGCTACAACCGCTTTTATGGTCACAAGGCTGACTGGGGCCTTGGGGCAGTTAGAAGAAAGGTGCGATGTGTTGAACATCCTCAGGATCTGTAAGAAAATACACAAGATTGACAAATGATAACTTGACACTCGAATATAAACAGGGCCATCGACTTATAATGAAATGATACTGTGATAATATGGCTATATTTAAAAAGATCGTTGAAGTTTATAAACAGTTAATAGCTTCCTTTTTGTAAATAGCTCAGTAGCCTGATTTTTGGAGAAATAATGTTTATTTCTGACCAGACTGATGAGCTAGCAGCTAGTCTGAACAAAGCCAAAACCAAAGTAGATTGGTACCATCGTAAAACTAATCAATCTCAAAGATTTATAGAAGTTTCATGTGAAAGCTAATTTATAAACCTTTACACAGCCGTTAACTTCACATCACACAAACATTTCATCAGAAATATTTTAATATTTCTGCCAGAAGTGTCCCATGTTTCATTAAAAGTGCTACAGCTAACTGCTGCTGCTACTATTTGCACTTGCAAATAACCGTAAAATTTTATCTAAATAGCGGCAATACAAAAGTAACAGTGATGTAAGGTTTTATATATCAGTGTTCACATGAACTGCTCTTAAATCTTAGAGATTTAAGTTGTTTTGATGCAGCAGCAATCCAATTTTGTCTTTGCCCTGCTCGGACTGGCCATCAGTTCATCAATTCAGTCAGATGTAAACTCTTTTTCTCCAAACTGAGGCCACTGAAAGAAGTATCTACCACAGGTAAGATTTTAACTGCCCATAATCTTTTCATAGAAACATCAAATAATTTGAGCTATGGCTTCACAGCAGCTCAGGACGAGGTCAGTGCTGGCTGCTGAAATCAGCTTCGGACAAACTTAAAGATCAGAATCACTTCTGCTTTGCATGTTTCTTTTTGCTCAGCCTGCCCAGCTGCACCTGATTTTCATTTATCATTAGTTTTACAAGTGTTTTGTATTTTTAATATCTTACCAGAGCATTTGAATGCATCCCGAAATCTGAATCTGATAGTTTCTTTTCTGACACAAAGTAATGCAAATGATGCAGTTGTTGGTTGTGATTTCAACCATCCCAACATTATTTTATCAAGTACAGATAAATTCTACTATCTGCATCTACTATCTACTATCTAAAAACATCTTATTCTCTCCACTATAGTAGTGATTTAAAAACCTTTCTATTTAATACTCAATCTCAGACTATAAGTCAGTTAAACAAAATCCAGATCTATAAATATTATCAAATTTCAGTCCCAGTTTTGAGTAAACGATGGAGATACCTGTCTACCTCCTTCTCCTCGAGATACTGAAGGGGTAAAGGTTACCCTCAATCCCAACTCAATCTAATTGGGTTTAGGTCATTACACTGGGTTAGTCACTAATCTGAATTCTTCTTCTCATTCACATGTGCAAAAACAGGAAAACCAAATATGAGCTGCACTTGTTTGGTTTTGACATCAATTTCATCAATAGTTGGTGACATCTCCTGTGCTAAGCTTTGAGTTGTCTTTCAAAGATAAAACAACATGTCACTTAACATCAACAAGTCTTCTTTATGCACATTGTGTTTATCACTTTACATGTAGTCATTCTGGTGATTAGTGATCTGTATAAATAATATTTTGAGATTTCTTTTCTGTGAACATACTGAGGGAGAAGTAGAAACTCTAAGTGATCTGAGTCATATGAGGCTAAAGACCAAAACATGTAAAATAAGCATAAATCGCAGAATAAAAACAAGTTAAGCTGTCATAACTTCCTCTATAGCTGTTTCAGAAAGAAAGTGGATATTTTTACTAATGGACAGACATGAACAGTAATACTTAAACCAAATATGAGCAACTAGTTTGTTGTCAGCTGATGACTATACATGCTTTTATTACTATTTATATTATAATTATTATTATTATTATGTAATATCAGTTTCACTGCTTTAACACTACCAGATTTTCTTCAAAATGACCTTAAACTACTCACCTGTGAAAATGGTTATCTTCTAAACTCAGCGTCGTCCACGCTGGGAGATTATTAAAGAATCACATTACCAATCTTGTCAGCCTCTTAAAACAGAGATATGCAAATATATCAAGAGTTGGGGCAAAAATTCAAATGGCATTTGTTGTTCTAAGCTTTGGATTGTCATCCTGCTGTGAGGTGATTTATCTTTGAACATCACTTAAATTCTTTATGTCTATCATGTTTATAAGTTTCAGAACACCATTATGACGATTAGCCACTTTTAAGATTATATTTTGAGTTTTTTATTTTCTGTCCTGTATGTATATTACCAATTAGAAGCAGCTGCATTAAAGCACTAGTTCTGACCTTTTTAAGTGAGGTTTTGTAGTGAAGTTAGGAACAGTTATTCTGATACCTATTTATACCTGATACTGAGTTTAATTCTGACCAGATTAATGAGCTAACAGATCTTAAAACAACTCCAGTCTTGAATATTTCACAGTGCTTCATGAAAACCCTATTTTATAACCTTTTAGCCTGATGTAATTTTCGTATAGTTTTATTTTTATTGAATTCTATGATTATTTGTAACAGCAAATAGCAGCAACCAGGGGTACTTCCAGCATGAACATCATATTCCTTCTCGTCTTGGTTCCGCTCCAACTAGCCACTTAGCTCATCAGTCCAAATGAAGGTCATTCAAAGAGCTGACTGCAGCAGTTAAAATTTTATTTGTAATTGTTCACAACATTTCCACAGTGCTCCATTTCTAAAGATCTGAACGATGCCTTTAAATGAGCTGAGTCAGATACAGTATTGTGTTTGAAAAAGAAAACAAACAAAATAAAGTCCTTTTTAGCCACATTATAAATTGCACAAACCATAGAGTAAAAACCAGTACAAATTTTTTTTTGAACTTCTTTTATTGTTGTTTCATCATGAAATTTTGCAAAGCTTAAAGCCGAGACTGGCTTTAAAGGTAAAATGAAAAGTGTTTTGAAGCTAACATAAATCAAAAGAAAGTCATAAAAGGTGCTTGTTTTCAGAGCCACTCATATTAAAAACATTACACTAATGTAAAATGAATAATCAAAGATCAAAAAAATTACTCAGGTCACATCAGGATTTTCTGTGATCACTCAGAAGTGTGACGTATCGAGTGCCAAACACAGGAACGCCAACAAGGCAGTAAATAGTAAACACAGATAGTGTGGGAATGAAATGGTTCAGTGCGTTCAAATATTTGTGTAAACCGACCCAAAACTACAATAGCTGAGTCGTTCTTCAGCTTCCTGGAGGACAAGAAGGTTTGATGGATGTGGTTAGTTCAGCTCCTGGTGAAAATTACAACCCAAAGTCTGGTGACCGACTGTGGAGTTAACGTTCCACCTGAAATACAAACCTTCAATAGAACCATCACTGCTTGTCGGACCGGCATCCGCTGTATCCCACCATCTCCTCTCTCTGTCCGAATGGGAAAGTTCTTGAAGACTGCGTGACGTCATTGTAAAGCTTGGGAGCTCCCCTTGTGAAATGTGGGGCTCAAATCCCTACAGCATCACTTCAGACAAAAAAAAGGGGTTTCAAGCCAATAATCTTGCTTCTTCTGCTTCCATTTTCACTGATAAGCACAGTAACCTCCTCAGTGTCCTTCAGCGGTCTGCCACAGCTGGCCCCGCCTCCTTCTACATCACCAACCAAGGTGGTAATGACCCCACTTTGGGATTTTGACACAAAAGCTCTAAATACAAGTCATTAACGTCTTAAATCAGAGAGAGGGGCCACTTGAGTGTTTTACTGTATGATAGTGTTTAATTAACTAAAATTATTTTGTTATTTTGACATTTTATTTCATTTTCCCTTCATGATTATTTGTATTTCCCCTTTAAAACGAAATTGTAAAAGAAAGCAATTTGCACATTTGAAAATTAACGGAACAGAAAGAGAAGCTAAGTGTGGTACATTATTTTGGATTGTAAATATAAAAACGTTAAAGTGAGTTATAATGATCTGTAATAATTTTGTGACTCTGTATATATGACTTTGTATATGGTGTAGCAATTTTTCACCATAATTCTCCTTAAGTCTTTCTTATGCCAGTGTTGTTTTTTTTATGTAGAGACAGATGAGTTTGGATCCTGTTGCCACCTACACATACCAGGGGGCAGCCGCAGGGTCCTGAATAGAGTGGTCCTGAAGGACTGACAGAGGAAAAAGTAGATTAGAGGGTCCAGTACAGCGTTTAAGGATGAGAGGAAAAGTGTGCTTTCCTTCAGCTGAAAGAAAAAAAGCTTGAGTGTACAATCAAAGTAAACCCGCCTGGTTTGGCTCATTGTGTACGGAATTCGGGCGAAGTGAAAAGGCACAAAGCACACAAAGAACACTGCTAGAATCAAGAATACATTCACATTCATTGTTTTTCTTTTGTTCTCCTTAGGCTTCCGAGTTGTTTCCCTACTTGGTGCTAGAGATACAGTCCCTTCAGTGCTGTGAGACTTGGTACGAGAGTAGGATTTGTACAGTTCTTTGGTGATTAGAGTGTAGCATATCATCACAGTCACCAGGTTGCCCCAGAAAATCACTTGACAGACATCATTTACCACCCCATGCCAGTACAGCCCAGCTTCTGTCTTCAGGTCGCTGCATTTAAAAAAAGGGGAAGTCGGAGTTTTACTGGTGAGGATCACATTGGGCAGGCAGAGGATCAGCAGAATAGTCCAGATGGTTCCTGAAAGAACTTTTCTTCGGGTGAGCCGGTCAGCGTTCGTGCCTCGGAAAGGTGTGAGGGTCTTCCTGCAGCGGTCAATGCTGATGAGGCCAAAGAACAGGATGCTGATGTACATGGTGAGGTAAAACAGAACCGAGGAGACACGGCACACAAACATCCTCAGGCGAGTGGTTGCCATGTTGGAGTCTGACAACACCTGTAGAACCAGAACATTTATTCTTTTAGGTCTCTTAAACATTCAAATAACCATCAAACAAGATAAGATGCCTTTGAACAAACAAAAAAAAAAACTTTGCTAAGGCTATTTTGTAAAATTACAGAAACATTTTTGACACATTTACTTCTGATTGCTCCCTAGTTGTGACAAAACAACAACCAGTTGAGCAATCGAAAAAATGCTTTGTCACAAACTCATAGGAGCAGACATCCTGCTTCAAAATTTGCATTAGAAAACAAGAAACACATGACTACAGAAGGGTGGATCTCTTGTAAATTACCAACAAAGAAAACACCTTTTGTAGGTGAAAGACACATGTAAACATCGAAGGGCTAGTAGAATATACTGAACAGATGTGAGGTTCCGTGAAAAATGTTGAAACAATAATCTCATACTTGTGACAGGTATCTCTTTAAATGGTCTTAATTAAAAAAAAAACAGAGCTTAGATCTGATCAGACGGCTAGCCTGAGAGAAGCCAGGGTCAAAGTGGATTTCTGATGTGTTCAAACAGCTCCAATGTGAAAAAAATATGTAGCGCTTCCTGTGGATGCTAACTTATGGACTTAGCTGTTAACTCCATAATCACATTAAATGTCATTTCTCCAAAGAGCTATAAATTGTTCAAAACATTTCCACAGAACCCCACTTCAAAAGATTACTACATATTGCTGTGTGTAAATATAGCTAACCTTAAAGGGGAACGTCAGCGTCATGATGATATCAGCAACAACAATATTCTTCAGGTAAATAATGAAGTGAGACCGAGAGGGGACGTGAAACAACACCCATGCTGCCAAACAGTTCAGACATATTCCCACCAAGAAAAGACAGGAGTAAAGGACAGGTAAAACCACCGTCTTGAAAACGTTGTCACGGGAGCAGGAGCCGTTGGTGTGGTTACCGGAGAACATGGGGAACGTTGTGTTCGTCTCCATGACTGGGTCTGTTTTCAAACACAAAAAGAGAACTAGTTTTTGAAATCACACATGAAAAAGAGACTAAATGATTCAATAAATAAATAATTGAGTCTTCAATTTAAAAAAAAAGGTAAGTCATTTGTTCAATCAACATCTAATCTAAACGACTGTTGTAAAAGTAGTTTACGGTTCTGTAACTGACCTGGTAGCTTTGATGATGTGCGGAAGAACAATTTATTAGTCCGTCTTCTCAGTTTTCTGTCCAAATGTTATAACCTTTCAGTGTTTTGAGCAGAAGCGTGTCTGTGGGTTGTTACAGGAAGACTCTCATTTCTTCTTTTTCTTTCCTGTCACAAAAAAAAAATGACAGGACAACATTCAGGGTGGAAAAAAACCCCAACTCTGGGTGGGATTTAAACCAGATGAATAAAAGGATTTTCTGTTTTCTAATCCAGAGGACAGTTCTATGCATCTTTACAGTGCAGTTTTTTAAAAACAAAAATTAGCATCGGTCATATACAGCACCGACGGATCAAGAAGCCCTCGCGTTTTATTACACATTTGAACTTTATCGCACATGCACGTGCTTCCTCTTTTTTCACTTTTTTCTAAATTTGAAAACAATTGCACAACTTCCACTTTGTCTGTATTATCGTCTACCTGATGCAACTTCCTCCAATAATTTAATGCTCTTTTTGCACATATTTACAGCCATGTTCTAAATAAAAGCTGTTTTTGATCACTAACTCAGTCCTATTAAAATATATGTATTCACTGTAAATTTGCAATAAACTGGCACCAGAATCACCTGCAGAGTGCAGTATTTGTTTCAGTTATTCACCTCATTCTCTGGCCACGCAGAATTATACAAAACACACTGTAAAGTCAAATTGTCTTTCACGAAAATGCGACAAATACTGTTTGATTACAAAGTAGACATTTAAAAAGTCACAGAGTTACTTAATTCAGCAGCAGGAATATGTACAGAGAAATGTGTAGTCATTTTCTTTTCAGTTATGACTGTAAAATGCACTGTTGCGCCTGTGCTGTTTCAATAATCAGAACAATAAAAACATTTTGCTGAACTCCGTATTCTGCTCCAAGTCCAGCGGTGTGTGTGTTGTGAATTTTTGGCTGATTTGTGGATGAGATCAACAGCATTTTTAAGGTTTTATTTATTTTCATACAGTATAAAAGACCAATTCCTGAACACGATGCTCTCTACTTCTTCTTTTTTTATCACAAGGACATGATGACATTCTGACCCTTCATCCTTGAGTCACCACTTCGTGTGGCAACTTTGCAACTTCCTGCAGTCTGCGCCAGACTGGTCTATTCAGCAGTATTCAGGCTGTAAAGAAAAGCTCATCTAAAACGTTTGATGTGTGCATTTACTGGCATTGCGGTTTTTCCTGTTGGTTAAATGGCATTATGTCCAAAGCGTTGCATTCGAGGTCAGTTCCCCATTCGCTCATATTTACATCACTTCTTGTCTCCCACAGCTATGACTTATGTGCATCTGCTTCCGATCAGGAGTAAATAAAGCGTGCACTCTTCAGGAGGGGACTCAACAAATCCACTGGCCGCTTTTCAATTTAACACTAACTTTCTTTTCTCAAATCAGTTCTGATAAAAAATAAACACAACATATTAGGATGTGGTTTATGTATGGTTTGTTTTTGATACATAAGTTTTTAAAATCACACACAAGTGCCAGGCAAGCTTGTTATCTTAGCTTTTATTTTTGTCTTTCAAATTTGAATGACTCACACATAAGCATAATGAAATGATATTGAATTCCACCGGTAAGCACGTACACGCAATGTGGGAAAGCATTTACACACGCTGTAATCTGTGTCAGCTCTGTCGAAGGAGGACAGGAGAAGGAGAATAACAAGCATAAATAAACTGTCTGCCAGCTTCCTGGGTTTTGGTTTGCTGTTCCTCATTCCACTCCTACTCTGCCCACTCTATTAGTTGTTCTCCACCAGGTGTTTGTCATTCTGCTTCATTAGCTCGCTCTGTATATTGTCTTCTCCCCTGTGTCTCCTCAGCGGAGCATTGTGCGTTCTCATGCTACCGCTGGCCCTTTCTGTGCTTCCTTGGTTTATCCCTGTGTCCACTCCTAGTTTTGTAAGTTGGTTTGCTGCCATGTCAGCATTTGCTGTTTCGTAAATAAAGTTTAGTTTATTTCTTTGAGCTCCTCGTGTCGAGTATGCACTTCTGGGTTCATCTGCACCACAACTGTGACAACTAATTCCTAGACCACAAGTCTATTCAAAGGGAAAATCCAGATGTTTTTTTAAAATGACTGTATGGCAAGTTCCTAAACAATTATTACCTTACCTGTTGTAGATAGCTGCTTTAGTGACTTCATTTTGGGTGAAAAGGGAGTCTAATTTCAATCAAAATTATTGAGCTAACAACTAATCTAAGTTAGGCCAAGACCCAAAATACTGCTGCAGGGACTTGTAATTGCCAAAAAATCAAAGAAAAAGAAAAACATATGAAGTGAAACTGACTGTGATGTAAAGGTTTATAAAATAGTGTTTGTACAAACCAACACAAGATTTTGAGATGAAAAATTAGATATTTTTTATGTTAAACCCTTAAAAATGCAACCTTTAGTCATGTATTTGTTGTTTTTTTCTGAGACTTCCATTTGGTCTGCTTGTTAGCACAACCTTTGGCCTTGAAAACATGGCAAACAGAAGTGAGGTCTTTCTGTTGTAAACCTCTAGAACAGCCGTGCAGACCTTTTTTTTTATAACTTTCCTCAAGATTTACTACTAAAATCCTGGTTTCTAACCATCTATTTTAATTTGTTTGACAATGTCATGAGCCAGACAGGGGTTCTTCAAAGAGCTACCTTAAACAAGTAAGCTATTTATTGTTCAGAACTTTTCCAAAAAGCTCTACTTCAAAAGATCTGAACAACTGCTTTAAACCCAGTCTTGCGTGTAGAGTCAAGATAATCACATTTTTTTTACCCTGTGAACAGGGATTAAACTACTCTTTGTGGTGTATTACACAGAGAGTGTAAATACTTTTTTAGGAGCCATATGTGATTGGAACAACCTTGAGGCTGAGGGCTAGGTGACAGGGTGAATTCCTGATGTTTGACGGAAAAAAACAGTCAACTGATAAAAGCTGCAACAATCATCCGAAGAGGCTGCTTGATGGAAAACCAGGGTGACACTGGACCGTGACTCTTCGACCTTTAGCAGCAGGCAAAAATCACTCATGTTGACAGGTGAACTACAAAACAGTGGAACATATAGAGGCAAGTGAAAACATTCAGGGTGGCCCTAGCTTGTGGTTTGTTTGCGACTGTGTGTATGTACGGATATTTATGTGTGTACATTTCCTCTGGCACACGTTTAAATTTCTTTCTCCTTGCATAGTTAAAATATGGAAGCCATACTTTGCTTTGACAGGGTAAGAGGTTTTTTTTTAGCTTCTGCTCCTGCTGGTGAGCTGTTCAGTCTAGGTTCCAGCATGTCTGTCTCCCACATGGTTCCACGCTGACAAATCATGAAGCGAGTCAGAGGGAGTGAAAAGAAACTATATATAAGCTACAGAGTTTCTAGCTTTAATTGGTTCAACCATGCACTTTTGATAAAACTGAAGCTTGCTCTATTTTTGTCCTTTTATAGTAGTAGAATTTTGCTACTATTAGGTTTTAGTTAGCCTTTTCGCACACTGCATTTTCACAAAAAGAAATAGCATTTCTTTATTTTGTTTTTTGTAAGGCTTTGTGTTAGTTCTGCATTAGTAGCTGACTTAAAAAAAACATCCTTTTTTTTTTCTTATTAGTCCGGTGTGTCCAGTGTGGGTGTATTAACTGGCTGAATCAAAATGCTTTGAACACACACTCACACACAAACTCATGATTCGATCCAACTGGCTCCTGGCCTCCTTTAGTGCCTTTTTGGCAAATGATGATGTTGATCCCATCCAGCTCCAGGTTGCTGCTCACGTTGAGGTTTTCATGGCAACAGTGTTTATTTGAGTATTGCTAAATCCAAACTCATGTCTGGTGTCTGGCAAATTCATCAGTAAATGAGCCACAAAAAGCTACCTGGCTTACCCAGCACGGCCACAAGGATAAGGTTTTCTGCTGTACAACACTCTGAAAGTTGTCACAGAAAAACAGAACTGCTACACTAACATCTTCTTGACTGTAGTATTGTCTCAGTGTGGAAGTGCTTCTGTTATATTTTGGTATATTTAAATATGTTTCACTTTGCATTTTGTAACAATGAGTTACAGTACAGCTTCCACAGTGACATCACTTCAGCTTGAACCAAGACTACACAGTTATCCCTTATTATGACAACAATTTCACCCAATCAGATTAGATTTTTTTATTATTTTGGTTTAGGGGGGTAACCATAGGGGGGTAAAGGAAGCCATCTATGTCAAAAGAGAGAAACCAACATTAAACAGAGAAGCAGGACTCAGATTCAAGCTTTCAAAAACATATAATGGAGCTTCAGGCCAGATACCCAGTCTGTTTCACTCCAGTCAACACCTGCACTCATGTGACCAGAGGGGCCCATCAGTGAGTCAGACAAACAAGGACCCTAACGAGCCTCTATTGTTAGGAGAGTGAGAACAATTTGCAAGCTATCCAGCGTACATCACATCTCAGCTTTAAAACCTCAACTCCACATTCTCTATCCATGAATTGAGAAAGCTCCTCGGATGAGAAGTGAAACGTCTTCAACTACAGAATAGAAGTTCAGCTGTTTTTATTTTTTTTAACCTTTTTTGAATTTACCATGGCCTGGATGACTGAGACTCTACACCAGCATACTTTAGCGTGTCTTTTTTAATGTCTCATTTAGGTTGTTGTTTGTCTGATAGTCTCTGGACTGGTTGAGAAAACTGGATGGAGAGCGGTGGCAGGAGAACTGGAAAACAGTTTGTATTTGAGCAACCGGACAGTTTGGAATATCATGCATACTTGACAGGTTTTTGCTACGTGCTCAGTTAGACTTGTGCACATAGCGAGCTGCAGAACAGTTGAGTGATGGGTCAGAAGGTGTCAGGTGAATAATCTCAATGGTGGGTAAAATGAGGCATCAAAAAGAAGTGGCTTAGGCTATAAAGTCATTATACATGTGGAAATAGGGTTAAATGTAATAAATGATACAAAGCTTGACAATGAAAAGTAAATCAGATGTGGTTTGTTATGATATTTGACTAACTTGACTTTGAATTACTTTTATGATCTAAATGGCCAACATGAGTCCAGTAGCGACAGCTGAACTCAGAGCTGCTCACGGTGTGATTTCCCTGTGATCTCATTGTGCTAATATTTATGTAAGGCAAACAAGCCACAGCAGGTGTTTCAAATGGAGTCATGTAAATTTAAGAGGTAAACATTCTCTTAAACTGTTTACAAGTGCAACAAAATCACGCCAGTCGTCTTCTTATTTGGTTTCTTGGGTACACGTTTTCTTTTTTTCCCTCATGCAAAATTAATACTTTGTTAGCTCTTTGTAAACAATGACAGAACAGAAATTTAATGATTTAACTTTGGATGCCATCTGTTGTTCACTGATCAGGCTAACACATTCATGTTTTTTGTTTTGTAAAAAAAAAATCAGTCTTGAAAATATCAAAAAGTAGAGATGTCAAATTGTACTTCCTCTCTACTATGAATTGGATTAGTTAAATCTTAGTTTAAAGATTATCCAAATGCAGAAACCATTTGCAAAGGAAGCAGTGATTTATATTGCTGTCTTGATTTTTTTATAGGTGTTCAGTGTTTTCTCAGCTGTGTGTGTCAGCTCCTTCAGATTGTAACTAAATTGCACACCAGCTTCACTGCAAAGTGGTAAATTAGACCCCATTTCCAGAAGCATGAAGGAATTACTGACTGCAAAAATGCCTGACTAAACAAATGCAGTATGCCAAAATTACTCTCAACTTCTCAACAGCCTTTCAGCATGGGAATTGTCTTCATATGTTTAAAATAATCTGGTTGAAGTTTCAAAGAATCAGTAAAACAAGAGAAATTTTGAAATGGTACAACTAAGCTGCTATCAAAATGCATCACAATGATTGCAACGTCATCAAAAAGAGGCTATACACTCCTGCATTTCCCACCCAGTTTAGTGCTGATTCATTTAGGCCTTGTGATATCCTGACCTCACTTGAAAGTTTTGAGTTGTCAAAAAAAAAAACTATAGGGCAGAAACACCAAGGTGTGCTATGAAGTAGCAGTGCCACTCTGTTGATGCAGACTAATTTGGCGAAGTTGGCTTGTTTACAAGATTTTCACATTTTATGACCCTGTAACTAAGAAATACTTTGACGTTTTATGTATGGATACGTGACCGGAGAGACATAGGTTAGGTATACAAAAGTGGACTCTGCCAGAACATCTGGAAATTCTTTGAAGACCAAAGATCACATCTGTACCTGATCAAATTAAAGAACCCCCACTGAAATGTGTTTTTTGTTCAAATGAAAATGTAACTCTTTGTAATACACAAAATCTTTGTTAACCAGTCAGCAACTTATTGCATTTCTTAAGACCCTTTTACATTTAATGCGTGCTTTATTTACTTCTTGAAACATTTGAGTTGAGCTGGTCTATGAGCTGACGTTTATTAAAACTCTTTGCTCTTATACTGTACTTATATTATAGTGATTAGAATTTCCCTTTTTATGTTCTTAAAACCTAGAGTGTCTTAGGGAAACAATAACAGGACAAGAATAGCTCAAGTTTGTACATATCTACTGCATCTCTGCTATTTAATGTCAATGCACAACAAGAGATGCATAAATCTTCCACAGAACCTTCTTATCATGTTAAATATTAACCAAGGGTCCATATGACAGATCAAGGAACCTGAATCCACCATCACAGACTGACAGATCCGAGCTTGAAGAGAAGAGTGGGTTGTTGAAGTCAGAGGTGTGGATTCTATCCTGCTGGTGAGAAATTCCAGTAAGATCACAGTTACTGACAGAGAGGCAAACCTTTTCTATGGTCAACGATGCGTGTTTGTGTGTATTCACAAGGTTGTGTGTGGTTTTAATATTGTGGAATATTTTTCCCATCCACTGGATATTAGCGTGAAAAGAAGCAAGAGGTCCACATATTTCTGCTGGGGGGGCTTTTTTGTTGCCAAACTTGTGGCTTCAAAGTAAAAAAAAATGCAAACAGAAGAGCACTGTCTGGAATCACTGTTGGTCAGCTCCCAGCAGTCATCTCCTGATATTTCAGTTTCCATGTTCAGGCAGCTAGCATTCTAGTTTAAGTATGAAATTCATACCGCAGACCAAAAGTATGTCTCACTTCACTCTGGTTTCCTCTGTCTATCCACTCTGTAAACTTTCCTCTTCGTTTCCTCTGATTCTCACTTAGCTCCTTCTCTTCCCTTTAACTGCCAACCCCCTTCTTATTGAAAGCATTCCCTATACAGAGATAATCACTACTCAGCATTAATACTTTATCTGCAATCTATTGGTGTTTTTCATACAGTTTTAAGGAAAATGGTTCAAGTTAGATCAGCTGAAATGGTCAGAATGGGGAAGAATCAGATAAAGCAGAAGGCTGGGAAATTCCTGGGAAATTAATTTTTTGTGTTTAGGAAAAGAGACTGAGAATGAACTACAGTGGTAAAAATTCTGGGCTGGAAAATCAAAACAATGATTATGCTGCACCAAGAAGATAATCAAAAATAGCTGAAAACTCGAAGCTCTGTATAGTTTATAAAATTAACAAAGATAAATTGTTTATTTGTCTGACTAGTACACATAGATTTAAAAAAATATTGATATGTTAACCAACAATGTCTCATGCTTGTTTCAGGAGAAGAGATTCGAAGAGATTCGACCTTGAGCAATATTAGAAAATACTAACAAACAGAAGCTGAACAGCATTGGAGCATGTGGTGTGGTGGTTGAAAATTTATAACCACATCTAAAAATACAAACTGGAAGTAAAAGACTTCAAGTCTTTCATCGAGGGGAACCCTTTAGCCAACTTTTAGTGTTAAAACAGGCTGTGTTGATTCTACTTACATGACAGTAGTTGTGAAACTCTTTCTTTTAACTTGTCTCGCTTCAACAGTTTGTGACTGGAAATTGAGTTAGGAAGTAAAGAATCTGACCAAAAGAAGGCACCTTTCTTTTTTCAGTAACTTCTCATTCAAAAGCATGACTTTTCACATTTAAACATTCAAGTGTAAAGACACTACTGGGAACATCGTACTTTTAAAACTCACTTAAAAAACTTCCTCTCGAGATGAAATACTGGATAATGGACATTATTTATTATGATAGTTTTTAAGCCCAGTTGTACCTATATGTTTTAAATTTGAAAGTTGCAAATTATATTTATGCAAACAATAAAAAGATTACAAAGACAAAAGTCATGTTTATGTTTTATGGAATCATTTCATGTTGATGTACTATATACTGTATACTATACTAAGTAGAAAATAAAAAATAAATATATACCCTTAGACACACCTACATACAAATATATATACATATATATTATATATAGTAACACATTACTAGAACTTTTGTGTTTACCACAGTAGATTTAATGTATTTTTTATTTTGCTGTAAATAAACAATTGAGAGTCCGATTGAGATGGACATAAAAATACAAAAATTGTATTGATTGATTCTGATATGAAAGCGTTAATGTCCATGCAAGTATGTCTCCAGTGTAAAAGGAGCCTCATACATATATATAAATATTTTTGTAAAATCCTGTAAATGCCCTTGAATGATTTTTGTTTTCAATCTGCCCTTCAGTGCCAATGCAATATGTCATGACTGCAACAGTTTGCCTACAGGCAATTAAAACCCTCTTAAACTTCATTTTTTTCTTTCCTCCAGTCTCTTAGACATTTAAAAAAAATATTTATATGTGTTGTGTCTGGTCACAAAAAGTTACATGAATTTTTCCAGTTTTCCTCACCTTACTACCAACTCAAATGAGAACCACCTATGAATTTTCAGATGCTTAATTCCAAGGTTTTAACAACAACTTAGTTGCCCAAAGTTGAAATTCACAGTATTTTTAAAAATCATTTACATCTCCTTTTTACACTCAATATTCTCACACTTTAATTCTCTAAAACCTATGGCTTTGATGGTACAGAAAGAAGAATGGTAACTAAATATTAATAAATGTTGACATCTCTCTCAAAGAACAAGCACATATGTGACTTTTGAATCTGTACCTAAGGGGCTCTTGACTAAACATGTATATCTGCCAGAATCAGAAGCTGTGGGCCTCTGGATGATGAGTGTGCCCTGAGGGTGGAGCAGCTCACTTCCCACAGGTCGTCCCTGCTCTGCTGCTGACAAAACTGAATGATCTGGAAGCTCCCAGGAGATTTCTGGCTTTGGGATCCCAGTGGCAACACAGTTGAGCTTGATCGGAGTCCCCATTATTGTCCTCACACTAGAAGGTGGCCCTGTAGTGATCCTTGGACGAAAGGCAACAACAATAACAGGAACAGTGAGGGATGCCTCCCCAACATTGTTACGGGCCCTGCAGTGGTAGTTTCCTTTGTCATGGAGAGTAGCTTCCTGCACAATTAGAGTGCCATTCTCTAGCAGATGGTACCGGCCAGTGTTTTGAGGCTGAGTAAGAGTGTGACCATCAGGAATAGTCCAGTAGATTCTGGGTCTAGGACTCCCTTCAGATAAACAATGAAGAAAAAGAGGCTCCCCAAACATCCCACGTATGATTCCCTTAGGCCTTGTAAGGATGTAAGGCCTCTGCCCAATATTCAAAATTATTAGCTTCTCTATATAGCCCTGGGAATTTTTGGCCCCACAACGATACTTCCCAGAATCTTCTTCACGAGAGTTGTAGATGACTAAAGTACCATCATTGCGTAGTTCATGGCGAGAGCCAAGTCTGGATCCACTGGTAATCCTTGTTCCATTCGGCAAAATCAAAATTATCTCTGGCATTGGATGTCCATCAGCAGAACAATTCAGAACTGTAGTTTTCCCAACCCCAGCCACAATACGTTCATTAAAAGGGTTTTTGAAGATTGGCCGTTGAAGCATACTGGTGACCTCCAATTGTACCATCATAATTGCCTCTCCCCCATCATTTCTTGCCAAGCAAATGAATTGTGCTGTATCTGTGGACCGCACATTATGAATCTCTAGTGTCCCATTGTTGTGAACATTAATCCTGCTGCCAAAATATGGTGCTGGAAGAAATATATTATCAGGCATAATCCAAGTGACAGTTGGAGTGGGATCCCCCTCAGCCTTGCAGTCTAAAAGTTTCCTGGAGTGTTTCTTGGCCACATCTTTGATTACAGTCCTATTTTGTTGGTAGCCATTGATGACTGGTGGGTTCCCATCTATATCCAGCTTATAAACGTTTCTGTTTTCTCCACCAAGATTGCGAGCCATGCAAACATACTCTCCTGCGTCGATTGCCTTCACATTCCTGATATCCAAAGACCCATTGACATGTATTAAGTAGCGTTCATTTGATGCTACTATTACATCATTGTTAGAAAGCCTCCACAAGATCTTGGGTTTTGGCTCTCCAAATGCTTCACAGTCAAAGCGAATATTTCCTCCAGGTTTGACCTTGGCATAGGTCTGGCTTGGTGAACGTATCTTTGGAGCAGTTGTCACCACAGTGATATGTACATGCATCTCATCTTTTCCAACCTGGTTCTCTGCATAACAGGTGTAGTCTCCTTCCTCAGATATGCTAACCTAGAAAAAAAAAACATGAGACATGTTCAATTGACTATGTATTTTAAAGGCTTGTGGTTGATACAGTGATTTACCTGATTAAGATAAAGAGTCCCATTATCAAACAGGGTATAGCGACGTGTTCGTCCTCCCCCTAGACCAGCATCAGACTGCAACATCACACTGTTGACCACGGTTCCATCTGGTAGACCCCAGGAGATCTCTGGTTTTGGTGTTCCCGAGGCTTTACAGTCCACTTTCAAGTCTTTGCCAAACGGTATTTGCTTCTTCCTATCGAGCTTAGACTCTATTTTGGCTGGCTTCATTGATACTGTGACCCTCATAAGCTGAAGATCGTCCCCAATTGTGCTTCGGGCTACACAGGTATACACTCCAGCATCTTTATCACTTACTGAGTTAACAGCAAGAGTTCCATTATCCAAGACTTGAATTCTGTTACCCATCCTGGAAAAATGCATGACAGATATTAGCAGATTACAACAAAATAATAAGCAGAAATTTGAGATCAAGTTCTTAAATTAAATATTTCACCAGTATTTACTTTGTGAAAATTATACATTTAGTTTTGTTTTTGCAAAGTTACAAGATTTGTTTTTGTAAAGCTTTGTTTTTGCAAGTTCCCTAACATTAAAATATCCAAAAAGGTTTGACTTTTGTATATTTTTACCTTAACTTATGTTTTCTGTACATTCTTTTTTTTTGGCTGTTATATGTATTTATGCAACTTAGTTGAATTTTTTTACCTATGGCCTTGGTCAAGAACAGTTTTAGATGGTAGCTTCCAGATAATTCTTGGTTTTGGGTCTCCCGTTGCTAAACAGTTAAGTCTCAACTGATCCCCATAAGACAACTCTGTCATGGTTTGAGATGTCTTCATTATCTGGGGTGCAGACTCTTGTCTTTCAACTGTCAGAGTCACCACCCTTCGCTCTGAACCGGTAGAGCTGGTTGCAATACATTCATACTTTCCATTTTCTGCTGGAGTCACATTTTTTATGAACAGTGTTCCATTGTCAAACATTGATATCCTTTTTTCACTGGCCTTTTTGTTAGGTCGAACCACCGATCCATCATGTAGGACCCAGTGAATAGTTGGCTGTGGGGTGCCATGGCCTGTGCAAGGCAGCCACAAATTTTGGGTCAAACTAGCTTTCAGCTGTTGACGTTTTTCCTCAACAATCCCTGGTGGTGCTGAAACTACTTGCAGTCGTACTGTAGCTGTATCAGCTCCGGCCGGATTACTGGCAATACATTTGTAATAGCCCATGTCATAAACAGTCACATGTTCAATGACCAGAGTCCCTTCGGAGGATACTGATGCCCTCCCTCTCTCAGTGTTTTGCCCTCTCAGTTGGGTTCTGTTTGCCAAGATCCAAGAAATCACAGGCTTAGGCCGGCCTTCAGCTTTACAATTCATCTCGACTTTGTTTCCTGTATAAGACTTCATCTCTCTCAGTTTTGGCTCTAGGATACGAGAGGGGTAAGCTACCACTGAGAGGGTGACGAGAAGTTTATCTGATCCGTAATCATTTTCAGCAAGACAGAGATACTGGCCGCGGTCCTTTATGTTGACATTCTGGATGGTCAAGGTACCATTGCTCAACACTTCAAACTTGCCCATTGTTTTCTTGATCAGAATTGTATCTCCTAAAGGACAAAAAGACCACAAAACAATGAAACAGTCCCCTCAAAATAATCTGAAATCCAGCCAAAATACTCAAAGAAAACAACTGAACAAACACTGTTGCTAAATACTGTACCTATCTCCATAGTTTTTTTTTTTTTGCAAAGCATTATGACACTTTAAAAATAACAACTTGCTTTAAAATAAATCATTTTCCATACAAAGAATTACTCATTAATGCTTTTAGTCACACCTGAAAAGTGATTTGTCTACATGACTCTGGATGTGTGTTTGTCATGCAGCTGAGAATGTCCTTATTTCTTTGTATTTTTTTTAAGAAAAATTATAACAGAATATGAGATTTAATCATACCTGTGGTTGGAGAGAAGCGTTTCCAGGTTATAACTGGCTGTGGGTTTCCAACAGCCTCACATGGCAGGAAAGCATCTGAGTTAGACAAAGCAGTAAAGCTTGCTGCATTTCCCCCAATTATTCGAGGCTTTCTTGGCATGGGCTTTGCAGTGGGTTTTAGTTGACCATTTCTAGGACTGTTACCTTTATTGACAGTTAAATGATTATAAGCAGAAGAAATGGTTTTGTGAATTTGTTTGCTGTATGGAGAACCAATGTCACGTCCTTTCTCTGCTGTAAAAATGGTAATTGAGTCAAAGGCAGAGGATTTATCTACACTGCCTCTAGCATTATTACGTTTTGTTGTAGCTGGTATCAGTGTAGTAGTAGGGTTATATTTTGATGAGGTCATAAAAGGAGAATTGGCAAATAAACCACTAGACGACCAGTCAGATTCACTATCCAAGTCTGTGTTTTTTGATGTTTGATCAGTAGCAACAGGTAGTGTGTTACTGTTTTTTTTCTTAGATGGTGTGCGCATGGGATTGTTAAAGATAGATTGTTGATGTTGTGTGGTTTCCTCAATTATATTTTTCTTTGTTGTAACATCTGTAGTTGAAGCCACAATTGTCCTAGAATTAACCTTTGTGAGTTCAGGTTTTCTGAAGGGCCTCCTGCCCTGAAAGGGCCTCCTTCTTCGCCCTTGTTGTCGCCTTGTCCCATTAAGCCTTTGTCTGATTCTAGGCAAATTATCAGGTAATCCTCCAGACCCCGATGATAAAGTTTCATCAGGATTTTCAACTGAATGTTGTTGAACAGTAGGAGGAGAAAGTAAAGAAGGTATTTCTAGTGTTGTTTCAGTAGTGGTGGAAGACCTGATGTAATCAGGTGACCTTGTGGTAGTTATAGGATGAAACCTGGGACCTCGGGTTGTAAACTCAAAATCTGCAGATTCTAAACCTTCAAAGTCATCATCTACTGAGCTCTCTTTGCTCTGTGTGCGTATGGGTGGTGGCAGACTCTCAAGTATGGCTGGTGAGTTTGTGCTGGTGCTGTACACAGCAGCAGGGGTTGTGGTCACTGATGTAGTTTGAAGTGTATATGAGGTTTTTGGTGTCATGGATGGTCTCTTTAGCCTGCTCAAAATCATTTCTCTTTCTCCACTTCCAAACAGTCTGTTCCATGGAATTCTTCCACGAATAACCTTAGATGTCTTTGTAGTAGATGTTGTGCTGGTAATTGGTTGAGCTGTTTTCGTAGTAAAAAAATAATCAATTGTAGGGTTGATTTCAGGGGCATCAGCAGATGATATATCCTCATAGGAAACTTGTGAATTAGACTCAGTATGGCTGAAGGGACTCTTTGAAGTGGTGTAGCGATTTGTGTCAAAAGTTGCAGTTTTTTGTGTAGATGCAGGTCTCTCTGTTTTACTTTGAAAGGGATTGGAGGAAGCTGGTGGAGTAATGAGTTGCACCTTAGCAGTCACTGTCTTCTTTTTGTCATCATCACAGTCACAGTCTAAGAAAAGACGAGAATATGCACAAATTTACAGATATATCCGTACAGTAGATAGAGCACATTATCATACACAGGGCACAAACCAAATTGTGGCAGACACTGGAACAACTCACCTGTGGTTAAGTAAACTGAAAGTGGCACAGAAGTGTTTTCTGCCTTCTTTATAGTTGGCTGTTTAAATCTGTTGATGAAGGATTGTATGTCAGTGATCCTGTTAGGTTTTATGATTCTCCTGCGTCCATGAAAGGTCCTCCTGCCGCTTTTTCCTCGGCTGCTCTTATGTGGAATTATACGGATCTGCTGTTGGGAGATTATGGTGGATCCTGCAGGAAGCTGTGGAGATTTTATTGTCTGAGTAGTGTGGAAGGTGATCTTGTCTCGCTGGTTCTCTGTGGTGGCAATTGCTGTGAATGTAGTCTGGCTTTCTGGGTCTGTGTGGATGATGAGCTCCATCGGGCCTGGACCATCATTTATTGGAGTAACATTGGGGTCTGCAGGTAAAGACAGCGTGGATGTCTCTGTCTCTGTAGATTGTTCTCCTGAAAACCTGAGTTGAGTTTCTTGTGCAGTGTCTGTAGTAGAATGTTTCGGAGTGACTGGATCCACATTAGGGTGTATCCTGGTGTGTTTTTCAAGTACATAAAGCTCTGTCTCAACATGACTTGGCTGGTGTATAAATTTAGGGTTTTTTGATGTAGAATCTGACTGCATATATGTTTCTGTTGTTGGTTTATTTGTATTTTCTTTTTTTTCACTCGAAAAAATGTTACGACTGAATCCATTTCTGTCATCAAATTGCTGTACCCTTGTTGCTAAAAATTCTCTTTCTCTTTTCTGTGTGTTTGTTATTGTTTCTGTGGTTGGTTTCACTTCCCATGGCACAACAACAAAATGTTCTTCTTTATGACTTTCCCCAGAGCCGGTTTCATCATCACCTGAAAAAATTGTATGTTTTATCATCTCATTCTTTGCACTAGTCTTTAAACTTGATCCATCATGAGCCTTTTTCATATATTCAGCAAATTTGTGTGGGTCTACTCTTCTGGAAGCTTTATGAAAAACCCTACTACTCCAGATGTGTCTATTACGAACTGTTCCCTTCCTTCTCTGTCCTAGTCTACCTGGAGAACTTTCTCTGCCCTGCGATCTCAGCCTTGGGTAAGGGCGATCTGAGGTGATTGTCTTGGATTCTTGACTAGTTCTCTCAGCTGGACTCGAGGAGGTGAGCTCATTGAGGTCGGCTATATGTTCTGCCAAGCTAGAATCCATCTTTACCTCCATTACCATTCCTGATCCCTCACTGTCCAAAGCTGTTGTAGCATCAATCTTTTCTTTGGAAAGTATCACCTGAGACACAAGCAGGTCAACTCCTAGATAATTAGCAACCAAACACCTGTAAAATCCTCGATCTCTTTCTGTTAACCCTTGAACTAACAGTGTCCCATTTTCAAACATCTTCTTATTCCCTTGAGTCTTCTCTAGCACTGAGTGGTCAGGTAGAATCCATGAAATTGAGACCATAGGACTTCCAAAGGAGCTGCAGTCAAATACAAGATTTTCACCAATTGACTTTGAGATTTGGAGGCCATTAACCTCAAATTCTTCCACATCAGGAGAAAGAACTGTCACTCGAAATATGAGGATATCAGCATCCAGGTAGTTTGTAGCAATGCACCAGTAGAGGCCAGTGTCTGAAGTATCTGCACCTCGAAGAGTTAGCACCCCATCAGCAGAGATTATGATCCTTCTGTCCTGACTCGAATAAGGAGCTCGGATCTTACTTCCATCTGGTAAAATCCACTCTATCAGAGGCTTTGGCTCCCCCTGGATTTCACAGCTTAATTGTGCCACACCACCTAAGTTAAAAAGTAAAAATATAAAAATAAACATTATTGCAGTATAATAAAAGATAATCTTGGAAGTCTAAATTTCTCTGTTTTGAAACCACATTGACACATATTTTCAGAATCGCAGGTTATTTAAATAATAGACAGATGTCATATCGGTGATCAGCTTGTTTACTAAGAATTACTATTTGATTCCCACCTGTAATGACAGCATGCTCAGTCTTGGTTTGATTGTCTCGTTTAATCATGGTCCAGGAATAGCGATCCTTTTTAGATGGTGTGCTTTCAACATGTAGGTTGACTACAGACTGATACTTAATGTGCAGAGCTGAGTAGGTGGTAGTAGTACGGTCAAGCTGGAGGCTCAGTTCCCCCTGCATTAACCATGCAGGAGTGGCTTTAATCTCAGCCTCAATGTTTGTGGTAATATCCTCCTCTCCACCCTTTATCTGGATATATCTGTAGACTATTTGAGGTGTGCTGGACAGCATTAAACCTCTTTCCAGCCTCATAGGAAAGTCACTGTAGGTGGCCAGGATCTGCCATATCTGTTGGATTTGGTCATAGTCAGTGTTACACACCAAATATGTAGTTATGCCAGTGGTAAGCATGGTGACATTGTTTTCTTCTTCAATGGTTTGAGTAAGGCTTTCGAAAGCACTGGGCCTCTGGACGGTGCAGGATAGACTGGCATTGTTGTGAAACTCATCAGCCAGGTTAATTTGTATAGAGCCTAATGGGGCAATAAAATCCTTAGAGGAAACCGGAGTGTAGTCCCCTTCCTCCAGACTTATGTTTTTCTGCTTTAGATGGGGTTCGATCCAGGGTCTGTTACAAGTGAAGGCATCACTGTGGAGCTGGGACACAGATCTGTTGTGGTAAGGGGCAGGATTTTTACAAACAGGACACAGCTGGCCTCTCGGATATCTCCTGTCTTGCTTGCATTTCAGCACACCTGGAAACAATTACCAAGTGGTGTAGAGTTTAGTTGTCTATGGGGAGAAAGAGAACACTTACAGTTTTCACATTCTAGGCCAGCCAAATCAGAACTGGACCTTAAAATATGGGAAACAGGAAAGAATATCTCCATGGTACAAAACAAATGAGTTATGAGTTCACTTTTTTAAAAGCCAAGTCAGAAATAAAAGGTATAACTTTTGTTCTATATCTTTGGCTTTTAAAGACTTGATGAAGAGTTAAATATGTTTTCCTGTTGTAAAGTTGCTTACATCAGTTTAGAAGAAAAATGCCTTGAAAACCATTCAGAAATGTGACCACAAACATCTGTTACATGCCAACTTGGCACTTTGTTTGTATAAATAAATTTGACACAGAATGTGTTGTCAAAGCTTTTAAACATGTTACAGCTAAGCATATCTCCAAATACATCCATACACTACTCACCAGCATGCTTCTGTGCCCACAGTGAGAACCACTTCATACGGCAATCACACTTCCAAGGGTTGCCGTGGAGGAAAAGGTTCTCCAAATGACTGCAGCCTGAGAAAACATCTGCTGGCAGAGTGGTCAAGAGATTGTCTGACAAGTGGATGGTTTTTACTGAGGACACTTTAAAAACCTGGCTGTGTCTCAGTGTGACAAATGTGTCTGCGTGGAGCTGCTGGAGCTGGTTGCCTTCCAGATGGACCAATTGCAACTTAGTTAAGCCGTAGAAAGCCTCTGGGCTGATAAATTCTATGTGGTTGTGGTCCAAGTGAAGTCTCAGTAGACTGTCCAGGCCTTTAAATGTCTCCTTGTGGATTTCTTTTATTCTGTTGTGTGACATCTTTAAGACCTGTGACAAAACAGTTAAAACAAAATGACTATTAAATGAGATCTCAACACATAAAAGGCTTTTTTTCTTACACAATATTATCAGTTGTGTTCCAGTTATTTATCTAAGTCTGGGAAAGTACCAGACGTATGTTGCTTAAAGTAGGTCTTTCCAGTAAATAAATAAAAATGAAAAATCTTACTTTTGCTAGAAAATTCATACAATATTTCTCTTTCTGAAACTGAAGGTCATAGGTTGCATCCATGCCCAAGGGAAATTGAAGACGCTCTATTTTACATTTTCTAGTTTCATGCAGATAAACCTAGTGTTGTCCTCTTTTGCTTATCTTATTTAATTTATTATAATAAAATAAATTTTGATTTGAAACAAAAAAATGCTAGAAATGAATTAAAATATGAGACAGTAAGAGATTTCTCTCTGCCAGTAACATGGATTTCATCCTCATAATACATGTGTGAATGATGTGCTTTCCTATATTTGTGTTATAATGTACAAAATGTTGAACTAAAATACCATATATGAGCTCTGAACTCTGGTAATATGGCTGCAATATGTTTTAGTTTTCCTGTACAATTAAAAGTTTTTCTTTTCAAAAGTGAAAACAAACAAAAACATCATAGTTTTACCTGTAAAGACTTGAGGTCTTTGAAGGTTCTGTCTTCAATATTGTGTATATTGTTGCTGTGCAGCATCAACAGCTCCAAGCTCTCAAGCTCCGAAAGATCAGTTTCTCTCAGGAAAGTTATACCATTGTACCTAATAGCAAAGATATAAAAAGGACATTTCAGCTCAGTTTCATTACTTTCACTTTTGCTGAATGTGTAAAGGTGTCTCAGCAGATGTTAACAAACAACTAAATGTTTTATTTCAAGTCTTAAACACTCATGTAAGGGACTTTAAAACATCTGCTCAGGTTGAGGATGGGCAGTTCCAGTTGGCAAATGATCTACAAAAATAAATAACCCAGCTAAGTCAAGAGTTGAACAGTCATGAGTAAAAGTCTTACATGGCAAAGTGTTGGAGTTATAGATTTTATTGTGTTGTGTATTTGGCCATAGTTTGCCATTTGTATGGTTTTGTGGTTCTGTTATTGTCTTAATTTGGTCTGATCTTGAACTCCCTCAGTCTGTTTGCCAATTTGTTTCGTTCAGTTTTTGTTTTTTTGCTTCTTTTTCACACCAAGGTCATGATTTCTGATCTTCACAATGTGTTATTACTTTTATTTCTTCAGTATATATTGTGTTTTTGTTGTGACTTTTCAAATACTCATTGTTCTTTTGCCTGTTTAGTTTTGGTATTATTTGTCTTGTTTTGGTGTGCTTTATTTCATTTGGTTTATTCTTGTAAATAAAGTCACTGGGTTTCACAACTAGCCTGACTGCTGCCTCCTTGCTTTGCATTTGGGTTCATTCCTCGTCAAAAATCTATCTCTTACATGAAAAAGTACAATCTGTATTACAAGCTTCAGGAAAAGGCTCTGACTTGAACTGTACTACTGTTGAAGTTTTACCTCTCTGACAGGTAACAACAGGCAGGGCGTTACAAAACCACATTGTCCTGAGGGTGTGATTATACTAAAATTAGCTTCAAATTAACTTTAATTTAATTTTAACATTTTTTTACATTTCCTTTTGTATTTGTTTTTCACTTGTATGAACTTGTAAAGCGCACACGTGTTACCAACAGCAGTAGTGTTGCTGGCCTTACCTATTTATGAAATAACATGCCCACTGTTAATTGAACAAAACAGCTAGTCAGTTAGTTTGTAATTATATTTGGCTTGACCATATTTTAGAAAGAAGTCTAATCAGTCTTCAGAACAGATGGGTATTTAAGAGAATAACTTTTTAACCAAAATATTAAAAAATGTTTGACAAGAACAAATCTTTTACCACCGTCAGTCATGTCTAGACATAGTAATTATATAAACAAGATAAAATCTTTTTTTTTTTGTAACAGCCTCACAAGAACTCCAAATAAATTAGTTTAATATAGTCCCTCAGTGCTTGTTTGCACTTGCAAAGGAAAACACAAGAAGCACCTTTCAAGAGTATGCCACGTGCCCACTGATCATGAGTAGTTCTCGAGTGTCTACAGAACAAGAAAGCTCTTTTATTAGAATTGGGAGGTCAGCCACAGTGGCAACATTCTATTAGTTGTTTTAAACAGATGGTCTGGTCAATTTTGAAGTAATGTTGATTTAAATAAACATCAAAAGTTGCTACCTTATTAGTCACAAAATCAGTCATGGAGCACAGAGTGCGAACAAAAGGGCAAGAAGAAAGAGAGGTAGAGACCCGAAGGCCACTGGAGGGTTAAAACAACTCTTCCTCAAAAGTGTCCTTTCAGTGAAAAGGGAAACCACATTACCAAAAATAAAACCTCTACAGTTTTGCATGACACCAATTGTTTAGTTTGCCGCTGTTTTCTTGCAAACTGATACATTCATTAGCCTAGCCTGGATAAAGATTTCTGCCCTTTCCTTCATTCTCCATGCTCTAACTATTAATAACTACTTAACAGAACGTTGCAAAAAAAAAAAAAAAAAGACCAGACTATCCCTTTATCCCAGAGCTTGAATCAGTGTTAACATGTTTGTTAAAATGAAAGTATTTCTTTAAATTGTTAAAACAATAGTTGAAAGTGTTCCACCACTGTAGGAACACTTTGCATAAACATTTTCATTTTCATTTTGGCCCTGTTAACCAAAAATGTAGCAGCTAACAGTAGTTTCTTTGTAATACTGTTATTATTAAGCTACTTGTAGTCTGTGGTTGAAACTATAGCCTTGCTATGCTTTATATAACAGTCAGTGTAATTATTTTTCCTTATAGTTTGCAGGTGTACAATCTCCTAAAAGCTGGAAAATACCTCACCCAAGATTGATTCTTTCCACAGATGGTGAGAAGCGGTCAGGTACCGTGGTCAGGTATTTGAAGGTGCAGTGCACTTCAGCGGGAACATGACAGACGCATGATTTTGGGCATTCGGCGCGCGACAGCTGCACAGCAGTCAGCAACATCAGAACCATCAGCAACCACCCCCGCAGGTATGAAGGTCTGCTGTCACACACACTCATTGTGCACGGGGCACTCATGTGGATGGGGCTTCCGTAAGGGGATACTACACTTTGAGCTGAGCCATTAATGAAACCCACCTGGAGAGAGAGAGAGATGACAAGTTAGTACATTTTCTTCTAAGGTGAAGAATGTTGTTGCATACTTTACCTGAAGGGATAGGTCAGATCATTTAAAGCAGTGGTCTCCAATCCTGGTCCTCGAGGGCCTCTATCCTGCATGTGTTACTTGTTTCCCTGCTCCAACACACCTGATTCAGTGGTTAAATCACCTCTTCATGTTCTGCAGAAGCCTGTTAATCACCCATTGATTCAAATCAGGTGTGTTGGAGCAGAGAAACAAAAAAAACCATGCAGGATGGTGGCCCCCCGAGGACCAGGATTGGAGACCACTGATTTAAAGTGACATTCTGTGGAGGGGTTACAAACATCTTATTTGCTGTAGATAGTTCTTTGAAAGACCTCAGTTTGGATAAAGAGTAGTAATTTTGAACCCAACGTATGAGCTAACAGCAAGTCACAGAGGGGTCAAGACCAAAATAGATTGCTGCCATCTTAAAACAACTCTGATAAAAATCAAAATCACAGGAGTTCATGCAAATACTATTTATAAATCTTTAGATTTCTATCAATTTTATATCACACAATTAGTTACATAAAACTTGATGTTTTTATGCACATGCTATAGCAGGAGCAGCAGCTAGATATAGCACTTATCATGTTTTTGCAGAAATAATTCTGTGATGCAAAACTGACCGTTCAGACTAGCCGTTAGTTTGTTATTTCAGTCTGATTTAAGATCTATTTCTCCAAACTGAGGGCTTTTCAAAAAAGCTATCTACAGCAGGTAAAACAACAATTGTTCATAATCTTTACACATAGCAAGAAGCAACAATATTAAAATGACACTGCAAATGTATACTACTGCAGAAAAAAATCACAAATGTAATACTCTTTAAAGTAAAAGCGTGAAAGTATCAATGCCAAAGTGTATTGAAAAATGCTCTAATGACTGTTAATTACTATACCATTGACAAAATTCTCTTTAACGTCTATAAAAGTGAAAAAAGGTTGCTGCAAAGGATTATTGTCATACTGATTATGTTTGTTGTTTTACTGCAAATTGTTGAGATGTTTACAAACAAACCATGTATTTAGGCTTAGATTTTCATATGTTTTCTGTCTACACGTCATGCATTCTAAAGAGCTAACTACAGCTGTTTATATCTGATGACAGAGAAGAGTTGGAAAGTTGCATAAAAAAGAATAAAGTTCAGATGCTTCATTCAGTATATAATCTCCGCACTGCAGTATGTAAACTTAGTTACATTCCAATATGCATCACATTGCTGAAGAATAGAGTATAATTTATGCAGCTGTGAAGTAAATTTAAAGTCAAAAGTTTACATGCACATTGTATGAGAAAGACAAAAATTATATTTATTCGAGACGTTTAACTTCAAAAGAGCATAATGTAGTTTCTCTCACCTTAGCTCCACAGTTGCATGAGGCAGTTTTGCTTTGCATAAATTGATGCAAATATTCCAAAGAAACTGTTTTAGTTCCACAGCCAGTTGCAGCGTTTCTCCAGTTTAATGTTAGATGAGTAGTCCACTGTGTGTGAAAAGCAGATCTGGGACCAGAGTCATTTCAGTGTTGGTGCCTGCAGCTGAGTGCAAACTTCGGTCTCCTCCACCCCCAGCAATCTGCTGTAATACAATCCTGAAACAACTCCAGCTATGAAACGCTCAAGGAGTCGAGTTGCATAAAAAAACACTCATCTGATTGTGTTAATGGCTAATAAAAACACAAAATTACTCCACTGCTTGATTTATTGTGGGGGAAAAAAGAGAATAATCAGCTGCTCACAAGAGTAAAATCTGACACTGAAGAAGTTTTAGAAAAAGGTTATAAAACTGTTTTGGAAAAAAAAGAAGCAAAGATTCATTGAACAATAGAAATGCTTTTGAACAATTTTCAGTTTTTCATTTGCTGCAGGACCTTTCTAATCAGAACTACTTTTTTATTCAGTTTAGATTTTGAAGCTTGCCAGAACCAGATTCTAACCTGATTAAAAACTTCACTTTTCCATGATGGCCAAATGTGTTACAGATGATCTGAACGTCAGATGACTTTCTTCCTTCTTCATAAAAAGGACACTTTACTGTTGTAATTTGTTGTGTTCTTATTTTTTTTTTATAACTACTACAAATAAAGCTGCATTCTTTGCTCATGAGGTGGTGCTTAGCCACTTTTTTAAGAACTGTTTGGCAGGAGCCAAGTTTCTTTGTTGTGTAAACTTTCCCTTCACATTGTTCGATTCCTTGAAATACTCATGTATACAGCCACAAACGATTACGAACAGAAATCACATGACATGAACAACAGACTGGTGTTACACGTCTGTGATGTATTTCTATTTATTTTTTTGATGTCGACTTAGTGTTATAAACAAAATGACCGCACTGTAAATCCCTTGGTTGAGGTTTTCTTATTAATAGAAACAGAAAGTATTGAACAGATAAATACTTCCTCATTCATGTTGAATGAGGCTTGTTTACAGCTGAGTTAGAGGGTTTTTTAATTCATTATTGTCAGTTCTGACTAAATAATAAAGAATAAATAGTCTGTGATACTCAGCAGCTTCTACAAACATTGATGAACTGGTTATGAAACGACTCAAAATGTAGCTTGGTAATAATTTTGTAGCTACATTATGAATCATTACCTTGCAATTTATTGGTCACTATGAAAACAATATAGCTTTTTTTCCCCCTTTTTTTATACATTTGACCAAAAATAATAAACCTTGCTGTTTTAGGCTATTTATAATACGTGGGCTGGTAATTTATCAGCTACTTTAGGCCACAGGCAAGGTTGGGAAGCATGAGCTCTGGCTTGTGTCATTGATGTTTACTTGCACATCTGGGTAACACACCAGCAGATGTTGACAACAACACTTCTTTTCTCTTTTGCTTTTTGTTTTTTTTTCCACACTCTCCTCTCTGACTGAAAAGTAGTCTGGCTTTTTGGAAAGAAAATCAAACAAGATGAAGAGTAGCTAAAGACTAAAAAAGATGGGTTTTTTTCTCACTTTTCTCATTTTTCTCACTCAGAACTTTTTATGAAACTTCTTTTTCCAAATCAAAAAGCGCAGATAAGCATTCATTGTCTTTACATTTAAAGATGGAAAAAAACTCCCCGAATTTCTGGTGACATACATCCAAAACTGTTTGTTGTTTCTCTTTCATTACCAGGCGAGCGTACCACCTCCACCAGCATGTCACAATTCATGATGGAAAAGTAGGAGGAGAACCTAAATGCAGCAGAGGCAGAGGACAAAGGACAGAATAAATTTTAAGGATGGAAAACACAACTAAAGATAATGCAATAGCAGGATTAAAAAAAAATAATAATAAAAATTTACTAAGGCGTAAACTAAACAAGTGCTATGGATGAACAGTCGAGGGAATGATGAATGAACAAATGAAACAGAACAAATGATGATCAAACAACAGCTGAGTGGCAATTAGCAAACAAAAACCAGACATGATGAGACAAAAGTGAACAAAAGATTAGGATGTACCAAAGTAAAACAGGAAATAAAGCTAACAGAACCAAAATAAAGACAAAACCAAAAGTACAATTTCACAAAGAAAAAATAAAAATGACACAAACCTTAAGTCTAAACCCTGTAAACCATCACGTGGTATAAGCTTTTTTATATTAGTCCATGTCATATGGGACATTTTTTGTTATGCAGGAAAGGAAATTCACATCAACATCAAAATTGAATTGTGATGAACAGCAGAACTTACTGGGTAAAGGTCATCACAGATTTTTTTAAACAATATTGCCCTGAAAATTCATGTCACCCCAAATCACATTGTAAATACGATGCCTTGTCTCATTCCCAAACAAGACACTACAAGTCCCAGAGAAAATGTAAGAAGGTGTTGAGTATTATGTGACCTTTTTCGGTCTACGTCAGACATACTTTCTAACTACAACTGCAGTTGAGTGTCTGTGCTCATCTTTCATGACTTATACAAACGGGACCTAATTCAATTATGCAGGATTTTTTTTTCTTACCCCAGTCAAATTGGTTTAATCTGCTAACAGAGCAGAATTTTTCTTTAAGGCAGACACATAGCACAGTTAATTATGTCTTGATCCAAGTCATCATTACGGCAGAGTTAAGCCTCTTGAGATGGAAAATTGCAGTGATAAGAGGATTACAGGGTGGAGGAGAGAAGATGTTGGGACAAGCATAGCTTCCAGCAGGTTTTATGAGAGTGTGCATTGTTATGTGGCTCGAACAATAATGATTTACTTTCTTTGTGAGTCTGCTGATCCAATAAATAAATAAATAAATTAAAACATCTCCAGTCCATTTGCTTTCTTGCCAAAGAAACCATTTCCCTTTTGACTTTAATATAATCCAGACGAGTCATGTTACCCTTCAAGCTGCAATACTTAAAATGCTCTGAGGGTAAAAAAAAAAAAAAAGATGCCCTACTGTTTAATTCCTGTGCTTGCATAAGCATAATTTTAGGAACATAAATTGCTTTTTCTTTGACGTTGATCATTTCTGTCTGCTTTCAGAGTGGGTTACAGAGAGTGTGGATGTTAAAATTCACAGCTAGCTGGTAGGATCTGAGGAATCTGTAGACACATACAGCACTGGCTTCACTGCTTGTTTATGACTGAAGTCTCTTCTCTGTGGGAGGTGACTGACAGGAATGAAGTTGTTCTGAAAAATACCACCTGACACGAGGCCCTTTTTAAGTCGGCATTTCCTGAAAATGTCACTATATCTCTTTCATTGGGCGAATTATTTATCTACCATCTTAACCAATAAAATAGTTCATCTATAGCCTGCCACAGTTAGCTTGCAAATGTGTTTGTAAGTCTGTGCTGCCAGTTTGTTTCACAAAACAGTAAATAAACAAAAGGAGTCTTTTCAACAGTTTATAACTATTAGCATCTCAGTGACTCATTAAGTGAAAAAAAAAAAATACAGAAAAACAGAATTTGAGGTTTGAGTCCACATTTGGAACTTGTGAAAAGGAGGAATTCAAAAATGCAGGCCAAGCAGAAACAGGGACAAACAGCCGGGAGATGTTTGATTTATCTTTGAAGTTAGAAGCAGGAGAAACGAACACTGTTGTGTTCTTAGGTGTACACAGTGAATGCATTTCTGTTCTGTTCTGTTGCTGTTATTACTTCTTGTCACTAGGGTGCATTGCTATGACAGCATAGGGCAGAAGATTGACCGAGGTCTAGCTATTCCAGTACGTTAGTGATGGGAACGGCAGTTCTTTGAAGTGTACTGAATCCCTACAATCAGTTCATTGAAAGGATTCGTTCAAAAGATTTGTTCACCAAATCCTTCAGTTCATGCTATTTATTCGTGCAGTACATGAATAAACAGCGCTACTTCCAGCACAGCACTAAGCAAACGAATCACTGCTTGGTGGTAGTTTGTTGTTTTTGCGAATGCGCGAATCGGCAGTGTGTTAAAGAGTAAGATACAGAAGATACAAGACAAAATCTAATTCTGGATTGATGTCTGGCATAATGGCACAGTTACTGTAATAAAGTTTGTGAGTTTAATCCTATTTTCATTACAACCGCCACAACAAAATTGGGTTTGAGTACTGATTGCTTCAGACAAAGATCTAACCATTGGATGCCAAGTGGATGCAGCAGTTAAAAATGCTGCACAGATGTCACCTGCAAGTACAGTCCCACTTGCACCTGTACAGGCTGTTTATGCTCCAAATTCCCGTTTTCAATGGAAAAGAGGGGCGCGAACAGCTCAAGCACATGCAGCTCCACTCCATGTTAATTTTAAACAGGCAAGTCAAAAAGAGCGATGTCACTGCTTTAGATGTGGGTCAGATACACACCTTGCAAATGACAAAAACTGTTCTGCTGTTTAAGTAAAATGGATAATTGCAAGAAAAAGGAACATCCAAGTATGCAAATTACTTGTGGCTGTTTTAGGAGAAGTGATTGTTCCTGAGTTGGCAATACTGTGCGGTAATGATGTTAAACATATGACTGCAGCGTTTGATAAAATCACATGCCAAATGAAGATCAAAGAACCACAAGGAAAGTCCCAGGTCCTGAACTTAATTGTAGACACTGGAGCTTCTGCAACTATTTTACCAGAAACTGTCTACAAGCAACATTTTGCATTATGCCTATCGGCAGAACCCAAAGTTAAACTAGTCACATATACGAAAGGTGACCTACCTCTCATTGGCTGCCTCCAAGCTACAGCACCTTAGTAAATCAAAACAATAAAGTTCTTGCACCATTCTATATGGTGAAAACTGAACCACCACTACTGGGCCTGGACCTGATTAAAGCACTGCCGATTAACATAATGGGTGGAGAAGTGACTTTCATTAAAGAGGAGGATACAAAAGAACCTTCCACTGACACAAAAACATGCAGGGTGAATAATACTGATTCTGCTTCAGCCCACCGTTTTGGTTGTGTTAAAGGGTTTGTCCACAAAGTTCAAATAAACAACACGGTGTAATCTGTATGCCAAAAACTGCGATGTCTGCCACTCAGCCTACTTTCAGCATCGCTCAAGCACTTACTCCAAACAATCATCCACTGAACCAGTGGACACATTTGAATGGGGGAGTCCTCTAATGGTGGCATGAAAACGCAAAGGAGACTCGATACTTTGCATTGATGTCTGTGAACCTAATAAAAGTGTGACAATGGACTGTCATCCTCTGCCTCTTAATGGGGACTTGTTTACAAAACTGGCTGGTAGCACACATTATAGCCAGATTGATTTAAGCTCAGTTTACCACCAAAAGCCCACCTCCTTTATAATACATTTATGACTGAGTTCCTTTTAGACCTGCTTAAGCACCATAGGCTTAACAAAGCATGACCTCTACTTTTTATTATGAATTATACCTTTTCCTCAGTTTATAAACTTAAAAATAATTTGTGTCTGGAACTGGATTTCAGATAGACACAAATGCACAAAAAAGTTCTGTCTGGGTATTAACTTACACATTGTATATGTTGATGTAAAGTTCAGTGCTTCTGAAAGTTGAGTCACTGTTATTTCTTTTAAACAGTAGTTAAATCTGAAATTTGTAAAAAAAAATAAATTAAAATAAAAAATCAGAAATGCTACAGAGGCTCTCAGAACCATATAATCTGTTTGGCCTTAACGTGGCCATTGCTGATTTATTAACCTGTGCCATTAAATCTGTCAATCAAGCTATTGTTAAGAGTTAAGGACAAAGCAGGATGCAGTTAATAGCAACAAAATGCTGAAGATTTTGATTTAGATCATGCTGCTTGATGAGTTTACGATGGATCTCTGTTTTCCATCTCTGAGAGCTGCAGGATCTTCCCAATGCAATGCGGGTGTTTGAGAATGAGTGTTGAGAAAACACAACCAGATGGTGTTTGCCTCATGAGTAAGAACAGACATTTAAAAAAGACTAGAAGGAGATGCCAAGGTATTTATTTCCTCTCAGTTACCACTTCTTCCATGATGGATACTGCTTTTGCAGAACTCTGTTTGGTTCTGGACAGAGTCTTAGTTGTCAGTTTCTCTTGTTCTCTAGTTTTTCAGATTGTGTTGCTTCATAGTGCATTCTAGGCAAATGAGTCAAGGCTTTTGCTCTGTTTGCTTGCATACACTGATTAAAATGAACAATAATGTTAAAGAAAAACAAACAAAAAACTGAAAAATAACTTTCGTTCAGGATGATTTTGAATAATTTATAGGAAATGCACAATAATTTCAATGTCAGTCACGCTGAATCCTGATGGGTTTTCAAGGTTAATTGAAAATGTTCTGATTTGAAATAAGTTTTGAGGCTCTGCTGATCTTATAAATAATCAGTAATGCAAATAGCTGTTTTAATTACAATAACATTATTTTTTTCCCTTTTTTAACAACTGAAAGATTTGAAGCACATGTTTATCACAATTGTTTTCTTATCTGATTCATTTTGACAACCCAAAAGTTAAATTTTAAACTACAGAGAACAAATAAACCAGAATAGTTTAGGTATTTTCACAAAATATATCAAACCCAGTTATGAGTGCAATATCAAGTTATCTAATAATTAGTTTATGTGACATGCATATGCTAATGTATTCATCAGTTATCATGCTTAGAGACCTGTCATACTTGAGTATTGTTGACGTATGATGTTTGTTCTGCTGATTATGTGCAAAGAGAAGAGAAGGAACAAAATAAACCTGAACATGTGCACAAGCAACCTCCTGATAAACATGGGGTGACTGTATATACAAAAGGTTGCACATATGGGGAAACATAAAGATTTTAATCCACACTCGTCTTTATGAGATGTAGTTTTTGTGCATTCATGTATAATTGTGCAGGTTTTATTGTAGGTTCTTTTTCCATAACATTCTTAAATTGCTCAATTCCGTATGACTTTATCTCGAAATATGAGATTGGAAGCCAAGGATTACAGCCCTGGAGCCTCTCAGGTAATAGATTTATAGTTATAAATTTCCTTTCTGTTCTTTTCACCCCATCTTTGTTCATGCACCCTTGCTTTATTGCTGCCTGGAACTTTTGACTCAGTTTCTGAAATTATGCCAGATATTCTTATTGCACAAAAAAGAAAAAAAACAACAAGCTATTTTTAAAGAAATGTTATTTCCCCTTCACCAGTTTTACTGTATTTGTGTTTCTGCAGAATTGAGCATTCCTTGTTGTCAAGTTGTCACAGTTGGACACTATGAAAAACAGCCTTTTATGTTTATACTTGTGTTGCGTTTTTTGAGGCCGGTGGTTGATGTGCAGCGTGCACCACCATGCATGTGCATGGTAATGTGTCTGACTTCATGCTGGTATGTGTAAACATCCCACAAATACACTCTGTCATTCAGGCGACTTGTAAACTCGTTTGTTTACTGCTTTGTTTATCCATGTGATTGCAATGATCGGGTCACCGTAGCAACCCAGTTCTGGAGCATCAATCTGACGGTGCAGATTCCACAAATCTTTGTCACATTTGAATACAACCAAATCAGATGCAGGCGAGCAATGAAACAAATTACAAACCTACTGAGAAACAAAGTCGCTTATTTGGCTGTTAGTTTCAGCCGATAAATATCCCTTATGAGTTTTTAATTGTTTTATCCTTGTCCTTTGGTGAACTTGAATAAGCACATTGGAGTTACAATATTGTGATTCCCTATACTCCTATAGTTTCAAACTAATTCTGACCCTGAACTAATGTGATTACGGAATTAAGATCACCAAGCCTTTTTTCCCCAGTAAATTTAATAATTGTGTTGAAATGTAATGTATGTAATGTAAACAAAAAATAGTTCCTAACATTTCATTTTGAAGCATTTTATCAGCTGACAAATATAACATGCCAGTAATATTATGTATCCCAAGTAGATTGCATGAACTTCAAGAAATGCATTCTTTATTTAGAATTTTCAAACATCAAATAAACAGGACTAGCTTCTAAATTAAAATTAGAAAAACAAGCGTGTTGGTTTTTTTTTTGTCCCAGAATGACAGTGTACCATATATACTAGTCTACATGTTTAATCTTTCTCCAGTTAAAATAAAAGAGGTGCCCATATTCTATTTGAGAGAAGAACAAAGAACAAAGAGGACAGATTATGTCAGAAACATGTAAACCGGCTGCTATATGACATAAAGATGTAATTACGAGCTTCTCTTTTTGATAATGAGTGGTTTTAATGATCAAAACCACAAAGCCCTCTGGTGTGAACTCAGCAACTTCCTGTCATATGAATCCTTTGTAACTCTTACTGACCCTATGTTGCAGCCACAGGCCTTGTTAACATGAGCTCCAATCAAAAGGTCTTTAATGTAAAGCTAGAAAACAAATGTTGGATGATCCAGAGCTGCAAAAACCCATAAATGCCCTCTTAGCTTTTTTTTTTTTCTTTTTTTTAAATTCCGGTTATTAGTTGATCTATAATAACGACAGTAAACACGTTGCATTTCTTTAGCTCTTTCAGAGGATCTCAGAGTTCTGCTGTTAGTCACATTTCTCTTTCATCTGTGCACCGAAAGCACATGTGAGTTGATTCAGTAAAGAAAAATTGTCAGTAATGAAAACCAGCTTCAGCTTTCTCTCAGTTATGTCAAATTAAGACCACAACAAAAACGTGGGCAATCCAGCACTTTGTAAGATTGAAGAAATTAATTTAAACTAAATGAGCATGTTAAAATGAAAAGCAATGGGGTGTACGTTAGACTGAAAACTGGTTTAGGAACAGTATGGTTCCTTTAGGTTGACACTGCAAATGGAGTAACAAACATAGATAAGTTTTTTTTTTTTTTTAATTTAATTGGACTTTTTTTTTTAACTCTGGATGTACCACCATCCAGTGGACAAATCGTTTGTTGCTGCTCATAATGATTTATTAAATCTCTTTGATTAATCTAGATTTGTTTGATATTTGAATTCTTGGTAAATCAGCTAAGACATAACTCAACTATGAAAGGCTATTCCAAAAATCAGAGTTTTGATTTAAAATCTTCAGGATTTAAGTTGAACTTTTATTATTTTAGATATTTGCTGAAACGGATAATTTCCGTGAACTATTAATGTAAAACAATGAAACAAGAATTCCTTGAAGGAATGCATATCTCCCACCACCTGGCATGCCAAAGTTTTAAACAAAGATTGTGCCCATCCTGCTCCTTTGAGAATATGTGTTGGAGATAACTCTCAGTTACTACCATTCTACGATTGACCTCAATAACTGTAAAAGTGAGTTACAGACAGCATTGTGTTTGCTAATTATGATTAGCTGTGGCGGCCATCTTGAATAGAGCTCACTCCAAAAGTTAATCACTTGTAGATGTACATCTAATGACTGAATGAATCATCAGAAAGAAAACAGAAGTATGTTTCTGTAAGTGTAAAGGTTTTAAAGAGTTTAAAGTTGATACTAAATTAAATTCAAATTTTGATTTAGTTCAGAAATCTTCACAAAGAATCATCCACCTGTACATTAAATCAGCCCTTCACAGTCAGAGACCCCACAGGGACTCTGATGATGCCAGAAACACAGAATCAAACATGTGGCTCAGTGAGCTCATTCAGACCCATGAGAGTCTGTTTTATCTGTATTCTTTGTACTCGCCAAGGAACAAATCTAAGGGCTTTGTACATCCAGAAATCTGGAAATGTGCAAAGTTGGGGGAGATGAGTCAGACTGTCGTCCTCTCTG
The DNA here is from genome assembly GCF_001649575.2 of Kryptolebias marmoratus. Lineage (NCBI taxonomy): Eukaryota > Metazoa > Chordata > Actinopteri > Cyprinodontiformes > Rivulidae > Kryptolebias > Kryptolebias marmoratus. Next base: position 10,627,294 of record NC_051431.1, on the reverse strand, counting down.
AACTTCTTCACCTAGCTGAAACATAATCTGCTCAGACATTCAGCAAACAGGTTATTATGAGTCACCCTGCTGCACCTTTCAGCTCTGGAAGTGACAGAAAAACATCAATTAACAGCAAACACAAACTTCCACGATTCCATTTGCATATGAAAACCTCAATTTTCTTCAAATACAATGAGTTTGTGAAGGATTAAAATGAATGAAATATACTGGACTGCAACTTTGCAAGTTTGTGTTGTTGATTTAAAGAGGAAAACAACATTTTTAGAGCAAATTCATTCGTGAAATGGGTTCTCGCTGAAATACTGAGCCTGGAAGACATCCTGGAATTGGAAAAGGAAGGAAAATGTGTCAAAATATTTCATGGCTGTCTGTTTTTCTTCCCATATACCTTGAAAAGCAAAATATAATTTGTCCCAGGGGAGTAATTCTGCAAAACACTCACCTTGTCAGTAAGTCATGGCTTCGGCAAGCGAAACAACTCAAACATTTTTTTGGTCCATGCTGGGAATTTTGCAGTTTTGGTGAATTTAGATTAGCTGAATGTCATTATACTTACTTTCACTGTGTTCTTGCAGTATATAATTGACTATAGTCTGCAACATTTAAATCACAGACAAGAGAAATTTTACTAAAGGAAGAGTGAAACTAGAAAACTGAACTAGCAGAAAATGCATTTTCTTCTTTGTGTCTAAGCCATGTAGTTTTAGCTCTTTGGTGTTAATACCTTCGAAACTATTTTGAATTTATACTTAAATACATAAAATCCCCTTTTTTATTTCAGAAAGACTTTGACATGTGCACAAAACAAAGTCTGGGTACTGGAGACATTAGAATTTTTTTATTTTTATTTTGCTAAATGTCTACGTTTTGTGATGTTTTCTTAACCAGAAGACATTTCTGTTTGGGAGTCTGTATCTATGTAGGATATATCTTACGTGTCAGTAACATATTGACTGTGATTCAAAGGTTTCTGACATCATTTAAGGCTGATTTACACACATATTTGATCTTTCACCTCCAGGGGTTAGCTAAACAGAGCACCATTCAGTTTCAGGGACCTTAAGTGATTCTGCAGACCTGGAAGTCTGAATGAGTTAAGATCATGAGGCTGAAAACTGCTGCAGTTCACATACAGTAGCACTGAAACAAGTTGAATAAAACATAAGATGCATTTTGAAAATTTGGCAACTCCATCCTCATGAATTAACATTTTACTTTTTTAAATGTCTGACTGTCCGATGAATGCACTTGTTGAAACTAAAATGTCATGTTGGAAAGTAAAAAAGAATACATTACTTCGGTGAAACTGACAGGAGACTGATCCGTTTAAAAATGTTGTCTAATACACACCCTGAAACTGAGCGAGAAGATGCTGGGTGTTGTGTTCCTGTCACTGAATGACCTTGTTTATCCAACGTGCATCCATGTGGGATTCAAGAGTAGAAAAGAGAAACTGTGCTGAATATTCTGAAGCGCCTCACCTGATCTGCATCCTGGTGGTATTATTTGCGCCTTTAGGCTTTTCATGTGAATTGTTTCAGATAAATAATGCACTCTGAGCTCTTCTAGGAAAACAACAAAGACCCAAACAGATGGCGAGACAGTCGTAAAGATGATCTACTACTTTCTATATTAACATCAAGACATGATTTCTTCTAACCTTCATTAAATCTGACTATTACTAGTAACAAGTTTTACCTTTGGAGATGCAGGGATTTGTCTGTAAAGCTGGAATATTATATAGAGTGGGTGCATTAAGCTGCTGCAGCAGTTGGTTTAGGACAGAGCACCATCTGCTGGAGGGTACTTCAATAACTACAAAAAGACAGATTTGTCATCTTAGAAAAACTGTGTAAATTAGAACAGTTTAATACATTTTTTTAAATTATAGCTTTTATACCAAAAGGCAAGAACTTAAATAGGACTAAAACATATAACAGGCTAGAAGTTGTTGTGAAGAGTGGAATCTGTTTATTGCACTACTTGATCATCAAATATTATTTGATCTTGATCAAAGTCACTGGGCCAGGCAATGTGCTTCAACTAATAATCCAAGAAATTAGTGGATAATTCTGCCTTTATTGAACCCATACAATAAACATTCCAAGTGCCTTTGGATTTAATAACCAATGAAACCTCCTTCGGCTGCAATAATCTTCCTTAAGTGCTTCCAGTGGAGGTGGATGCACAAAGTTCAGGAGGAATGTTGGACTCCTTTTTATAACAGAACTGAACTTCAGCTCAGTCTCATCCTCAACATGTCTGTGTTTCTGCTGTGAACTATTTTGCACTGGTTTTCAACCTGTTTGGGTTACTCCTGGATGCTTTGTTTTGGTCAAATGTTATTTTTCCTGTCAAGAATAATTGCAGTGATCTTTTTACTTTGCTTTTTTGATTTAAGGAAATCTTCAAGTCAAGGGTTTCACGTAAGAAAAAAAATACATTCTCTTTGACTTCACCTGCACTTCTTAGCATCCTAAACTCAAATGCTAAACTTGGTAAACCTAGCTATTTAAAAAAAAAATGGCACAAAGGCTGTTTGCTTAAGGTGTTTTTATGACCAACTGTTGGTTCAGGTAAAAGTGACCCATATAAAAAACTGCAGGTGGAATATCTGCTTTAGCTGTCTTCCACCCAACTAATGTGGCTAAATCCTCAATCCTATCTGTTTCCTAATCTAAACTAGTCATTTTACTACCTAAACTGCAAATAAACAACAACTGAAAACAAAAATAAAAGCAAAATGTTTCATGCAGTCTTATCATTTAGCATTCCTTCAAACGACTCTGTTGGAGTTTTTTAAAACATGCATCCATGTTGCTACTGAGAAACATGTTTGTACCATGCTTAACGGTAAAGATCAACAATTATTAGGACATTTAGGGTGAAGAGCTCATAAATCATACCTGCTACAGCATCCACTTGTTTAGTATGCTGACTTTAGCAGGACTTAAGACATACTTAAGTGCTTAAATATGGCATCTCAGAGCCAGAGCAGGTAGTGTGTCTCTGGACTCTTGTTTGAATGTGGAGTTGATGCACATGTAACCAAAATCATTAATAATTATCAGAGTTTCAGCTCTACTCAAACAAAGGCACCATAAAACAGCCATTATTGGATTAAGATGGTTTGTTTCTAGGACATTTATTGCTGGTATAGGTCATCTTTCCCAATATTGTAATTGTAAGCAAACATGCTTGGGTGCCTTTGTGTCTGGTGATAACAAAGAGGAACTTTATGTGGTAACGGGGTGAGAGGCCAACATTCCTTATGAAATTTGTGTTACATAGGCAACAACTGATAAAGAGCTTACCATCTGCTGTTTCCTGCACCCAGTCCCATGATCATGAGATAGAATAATAAATCTAAAGATTCCTCCAGGTGTTTTGGTCTCAAACACCCGAGAATAGGTCATGATGAACTTTAACTCCTAAAATTGCTAATGAAATGCTCAATTTGTCTCATAGAAAGCACAAAAAAAAAAATCAAAGTTCAAATGTTTCATATATAAAACAAAGTGAACTAAACAACAATTACTTAGATTTTAGACAACAGAAAACGTCTAATAAATAAATTCATTATTGGTTGTTCTGAGCTGCAATATTTTATCAGGAAACAGAACCGATTAGCTCCTTAGAATGACAGAAGATAAAAAATCCATGTGACTATTGTTGACTCATTAAATTAGAGAAGATCAATTAAAGATAATTGAGTTTTATTCAGCTGTTCTCCTGTTTTGTTACACAAATCTAACTTCAGCAGGCTATACTTTTTACCAGTATAGCAATAAATTGTGCATCTAAAACCAATATTAAAGCTATGCTACAGATCTTTTAAAGTGGGGTTCTATGGAAAAGTTGCAAACAATGAATATCTTATCTATTGCACATAGCTTTTTGGTTTTAAATGGTAAATGGCTCGCACTCGTATAGCACTTTATCTAGTCCAAGGACCCCAGTGCATTTTACACTATATTCAGTCACATTCACCCATTCATCCTCACATTCACACACTGATGGTGGTGAGCTACATTGTAGCCACAACTGCCCTGGGGCAGACTGACAGAAGTGAGGCTGCCATCACACCAGCGATGCCGAAACCTCTGACCACCACCAGTAGGCAAGGCAGGTGAAGTGTCTTACCCAAGGACACAATGGCTGAAACAGACAGAGCAGGGGCTCAAACCGGAAACAGGACAAAACCCTTCCTCCTGAGCCACTGCAGCAGTCCACTTTAGTCTTGACCCTGCTCAGAGTTGCTGTGAGCGAGTCACTTTTGTGAAAATTAAACTCAATTTCTACAAACTGAAGCTGTTTGCAGATATATAGCAGGTGAGATATTTTTCATAACCTTTCACCAGAACCCCATTTCAAAAGATTTGAACAATTACATTCAGAGTCACACTTGCATCAATAAATCTGTCATTCCCACTTTATTAAGGCTGTGGTTTCTGGTTTAGGTATTTGGCACACTTCACTGCTGTGGATCTTTCAGACCTGACAATAAAGACCTTTCTTTTAGGAGCTTACAATGAAGGGAAATTTATATTATGCAAAAAAAAAAAAGAAAAAGAATTTTTGTTTTTATTAATGTGAGTAATCACTTGCCTTGGGCTCTGACTCCCAATAACATCTTATAATTACCTTCACTTAACACATTACTTAATTGTGTTGTGCGATATTAAAAATGTCAAGCGTTTCAAAACCTTTCAAAGTTTTTTTTCAAACTTTATTTTCATACATGAAAGGTGGACTGATCACCTATAACATTATGACCACTGACAGGTAAACTGCAACAAATCTGTTCATGTTAACACACATTTTCTTAGTGATAAAACCCCCCTACATTCTGCTAATCACATAGTGGTCTGATATTTGGCACCTACTGGTGCATTTCTTCAGAGCAGTCAGTCTCCCCACGTGACAACACCCTCCAAAAATGCACCAACTGAATAACTTGATGTCAGTGGTACAAGCTCTGAAGTTTTCTATTACAAATTAAGTTGGATTTACAGAACTGTGCAAATGTTTTAGCTTTAGGAGGTGTTGATTTTTTTTTTTTTTTAAATCAACAGAGGGGTGTCTTGCTTCCTGTCTGAAAACATTGTTTTGAAAACTTGATCTTGTTGTAATGATGTGTCTCATCTTCTGTTATGTTGTAGATTTTATCATTTGGCAAAGACAGATATTCGAGGTTATTGGCCAGAGGGGATTTATCTTATTCCACTGTGTTTCTTATAGAAACAAATGATGTTTTTGCTTGTGTGTGCGCGTGTGTGTGCCTTTTTTATGTTGTCTCCACCCAGAGACTTATCTTAATTAATCTAATAGTACACACATGAAATCATTTTATGAGGTTTGTCTTCAGATTTTAGGATATTTAATGATAAAGTATTAGATGGAGCTGTGGTGGCTCGATGGTCAGTGCTGCAGTCTTGTAATCCTGAGGCGGCTGGTTTGAGCCCAGGTTGTGTCAGGAAGGGCATCCGGTGTAAAACCAAATATTTTGTGTGAAGTTAGCCGAAAGAAAAACAACAACCATGATAAAATATTACTTTTAGCCATTTCTCATCTTTGCATTTTTGTAAATATGAGATCATTTGACCTCGTTTTTATTCATCAGTTTCTATTCCATGTTTCTTTTTTCTCTATCTACATCATTTTGTTGGTGTAATTTAGGTGGTGGGAAGAAGCTGCATTTTACTGAGAAAAATTAATAAATTTAAATAGCTTAAGCAATTAAGATTCTATAGATTACTTTGTTTTTGTCAAAAGTAACTGCACCCATAGCTGGTTCAAGTAATCACCATACCATCTCTTGTTTCTTAATAATTATATCAAAAGTTTCTTTTTTTCCCACTCATATCAGCCTGAATTAGCAGTCTAACTTTGCTTTAGCAGGGGGGCTCTGCAAAAAAGTTTAAATGTTTGCAGCTCCCTCTCATTACTGGCAGGAGAGGTCTGGAATGAGTTTCCTAATCATAAGAATTTGAGCTGCCTTTGTAGATATCCTAATCTCAATAATATGTGTTGCAGAAAGGAATGAAATGCATCCTGTCTGGAACATTTGTATGTTTGGATTTACGTCGGATTAAACAAAGAATTTAATGGATGAACACATTTCCACCCACTCCTGTGCACAGACTCCTTGTTTCTGTCTTCAGACCTTTTCATATCTGCTTGAGTTATCACACTCAGCAGGGGGCTGTGCTGCCACGTGCCGCAGCACTGCACAGCATGTCTGTATGTGGATGAAGACAGCATCCCCACCCACTCGTCCTCTGACACCAGTTCTCCCCGCTAACGAGTCACAAAGACTGAAGAGAGCTCTGTGAAAGATTTACAAGCAGGCAGAGGTGGTTATCCTCAGAAGCTGAGGGAAAGCTGGTGGTTGGAGGCAAATCGGAGGGAGGGAATTCCGAGGAGAATCCCTAAGTGTCTGAAGTATGATTTTGCATTCATAGAAGAGATTTAGTATTCTGCTGCTCAGCAGTAAGCAGTCTCACAGAGGCAGATTTTTGCAGATTACATCTCTATCTCGGTTAAGTTTGATGGCTGGTAGAGGGAAACACTTCCCTGATCCAAACCACCAACCAATTCCAACTTTCAACTTGGTGGAAAGAAAGTTTTAACAGGTCATTACACAGAGGTTAACTCTCGGTCACGTGGAGACATGTGGTTGAGGATTCGGAGGTGAAGCATGCAGAAAAATCGGACTACTGTACAGCACACAATTTATCTAATTCACTTAAAACCCAGTAAACCAGAGAGGCCAGAGAGCTTTAGGGTTTGCCACTTACTAGCAATGCACCTGAAACCATTAAAGATAACAGTTTACTGGGGAAATCTTAAACTACCCCTTTGTTTTTTTATTATATTCTTTTCAATAATGCTAAATAACCCAGTGGCACAGTTTAAAGAAACAGTGAATTTAAGTGAAGTTTTTTTTTACATGTATTGGTGCACCGGTTGATGTTGACAACCTGGCTTAGAATAAAACACCCCGAAAGTAGAACCCCACAGGGCTTCCGAAACTGATATGAATGCCATTTCATGTTTTTTGCTTGACCTGCCACATGACACTTGAAACATATCTAAACTGTAGACTCACATCTCGATGAACCTGTTTGACCTAAACAAAACAACTGAGGTCATGGCTTGCACCTCTTTCAAAAAGTAAATGTACAACCTCTTTAATGGCAATCTGCTCAGGTTACAGGTAATTCTTCCTGCAGCGTTCGAAACGCGTCAGAGTCAAATTGCTTTTGCCTGTCAGTCCAGCCGGGGAATACGACACCAAACGTATAATTAGCTTGAGCTGCCTTGCGACCGCAGCTATTTATCTGCACTTTATCTGCTGTCACTGTTAAGTCAGGAGTCAGGGATACTGACATCTTCTCTTTCAAATCAGCATGAGTCACTTAAACCAGAAAAATCACAGGAGCAACTGCAGGTCAGTAACAGTATCTACTGCATGATTGCATTGGGCGCTCTGCTCTGGAATAACATTTCTTGAAAAAAAAAATCAAAGACCAAATTAAGGACTTTTATACATATTTACTAAGAAATATATATATTTTTTAAAAAGAGCATTTATGCCCAAAGTTTTTATTACTTTGTACAACTCATTCAGCATAAAGAGGGGCCTCTAGCCCCCTCTTGTTGTGGCCTAAAGATACTGCAACTTAACAGAATGTTAACTTTACACAAGCACACTAACAAAAGCATGTTAGATCCAGCACTGTCACAGAGAAAAAAAAAACATAAATTAAAACACCAACAGATTTTTAAAAACTCTGGTTTCTGGTGGATCCGTGTAGACAGGAAATCCGTAGTTTTTCAAAAACGATGGATTTCATGCATGCCCACTATCCCTTTGTGCCCCAGAAACCCAAGCAAATTTGTTGCCATTTTTACTGTTCCTTCCCTGCTTCATCTTGAACTTGTTGCTGTCAGACTCTGGATTTTGATCATGTGCAGAAATGGTCAACAACTGAGAGGAAACTGTAAATAGTATAAAAAAATAAAAATAAAAAAATGGGGGCAAATCTTTATGCAAGCAGGTTCTTTGCCCGTAATTTGACTTGTTGGTAATATGAACGGCGTGGCATGGATCTGTCAGCTTTTAAGACTGTGTGGATGGAGAAAAAAATATAATAAGGAAAAAAAAAATAATTCGAAGTAATGCACATAGCCTGAAAGTCCCATGAGCCACGCGCTCCAGAAGTAGACTTGTGGGAATTGTTTATTAATTTTTGCCATTTAGGTCAGTAATAATTGTGTAGGTTTAAAATAGTTGTTGACGACTGTTGCTTTAAAATTGCTAATGACTTACCATCATGATGCAGGATATTCTGGTAAAGAGTGATAATCTTCAAGGGACAGTTTCTGAAAATTAAAATAAAAAAATAGACAATGACTAGTCTAAAGAAGGCATATTCAGCCATTAATGAGAAACATATTCAAGGTTTAGATGCGCCTGGGTTTGTTTAGACTGGGCTGTAATGTTTCAGCCCTGTCTCACGCGCAGGAGTGCAATTACGCGATCAGGAAGCACCTGTGGGGGAACAGCCTGAGGGCCAAGGTGGGACGGCTGCTGCCTCGTGAAGGCGCCAAACGTGCGCGCGCGCGCACGCTCCCTCCACACAGCGGTTCGTTCTGCCGCTCCACGAGACGGACATGCTGCGCGGCAGGCGCACAGACATCGACGGCGCAGAAAAAAACGCTCCGAATATGCTCACCGATAACCATCAAATGACACCAAACCACGTGCCGGAAGATTTAACTCGCCTGGGCGCAGACACCGCTCTGAGCTGTGTGCGCGCGCGCGCCGGACTGACTTGGTAACAAGTGCAACTCTTTAACAGTCCGTCCGTGTTCGGACCCCGCAGACCCACTGGCTGTAAAATGAGGTTGGGAAGCATCATTCTATTCGTCGCGCTCTGCTCCTTGACCGCTTATTATATTTATGAACCAATTCCGGAGGAGATAGAGGAGAGATGGAAACTCATGCTGACCAATTCGTTCTTCAGGACTCTCAGTCACCTGGTAAGACAAAACTTTACTTTTGTCTGTTTTTTGTTGCCCTACTAGTGTGGATATTTACCTCTGTGCAGACACTTTGTGTTTTCCTTCAGGCTTATTTACTTTATAAATAAGGTTTAAAGTTTTATTTTAAGAAGTAACATGTTCAAAGTGGCATTTCTAATGTTTGTTCTGTCGAAACAGGTAAGAATACAGGTTGAACTTTGTTTTTTGCTGATGTAGATATACATGCTGGTTACACCAGATTATGTCAGATGCTAATCCATGAGTTGTATAGTCCTGCTCACCTGTTCTAGTTATAGATCCTATTAAAGAACTCACCTCAGTGTATGAGCATTAGATGCCTGTGCTTTGCTGAACATGATGGTGCAGCAAATACAGCTTTGAGTTGGAAAGTTGTTGTGCTTTAGATCATTTGGCACAAGTTGGGCTTTGCTGTCCGTCTTGATCAAAAGCTTTTTAAGCCATGCAGCGGCTCAAAATGTTACAGCTGTTTCTAACAAAGCTGAACAAAGAAACATGAAGTCACGGCTGCCTCAATCATAACTTTATCTGATTTGATTTTGAGTGATGTTTTTGATGATTGTAATGATTCTACTGATGTTTTTATGATGTAAAGCACTTGGAATGCCTTGCTGCTGAAATGTGCTGTACAAATACATTTTTACTTACTTACTTACTTATTCTAGATTAATATGAACCCCTTTGAGACCCTATATCAGTAAATGGGAAGCCACCAGGGAGAAGCTGTGGTGCATTTACAAAAAGCTCCCTTTCGTGTGATGTAGCGACTGATAAATGTCCTCTTATATTAACCTCTGAATATCCAATTGATTTGACTGGATCCTGTTCTATGAGTCGTATTTCTATTTATGCTTAACCAAACCATCAGATCACTGCCTTTGAAACTGGAGGAATGCAGCAGTATTGTTTTTTTTTTTCAGACCTAAGGACCAGATGACTGCGATGAGTTTGTTGGGGTCACAGTAAAAGTGGATCAGCTGATTGGGTCATCCCCCCCTTTTTTTTTTTTCTAAATAAACCTTCAGTTGTGATTTCTCAATCTAGATAACCTTAGGGGAGCAGCTGACATTCTGTTAAGCAACATTCATGTGACTATTAGTGTTTTCTATTTGCATTTTAGACCTTTCTGTGTTGCAAATAAACTGTTGTTCACATCGACTGTTTTCATCAGATAAACTGGATTGCAGCTTTTTTTTTTTTTTTAATATTTAGTTATAAAATGACAAAATCTATAAGACGATCCGGTCCACCTTACATCCTTTCTGTTTCCCCTCTCCAGGCAGACCTGAGTGAATTAGTGGGCCTGAAGGACTACATGGATGTAATGTATGTCATTACTCTGATAGAAAAGGTCGTACCTGTGTCCGATGAACATGTCAAGGTGACAGAAGAAAGGTTTGACGGAGTGGAGGTGGTGCTGTACCAGCCAAAGCACCAAGGTGGTGATGCTGATCTCCGGAGAGCCGTCATTTACCTGCACGGTGGAGGGTGGTGTCTGGGGAGTTCCCGTAAGTTCGCAAAGTCACTTCTGCGTTATTATGGTGAACCACAGCTCTGAGTTTTACAGGGAGATGACTCGATAAGCAACATGTAGAAAAGAATCTTGCATCGGTGGTGTCACATTCATATAAGCTGATTATGTTCTTTCAGGACTGCATGAATCTGTTACCTGGGGTCGTTTTTATTCCTTTAAAATCACGTATTTATAATCTGCTTGTTTTTTACAGGGATGAGTCCATATGATCTCCTGGCAAGAAACATTGTCACTAAGCTGAATGCAGTAGTTCTGTCTGTAGAGTAAGTATTAATAATAATTTACAGCTTTTTGCACAAACATTTATGTCAAAATACTTTTGCTCACAAAACGGCAAGTTGAAAGCATTACATGTGCTGAATGTGGGTGTATAAAGGGTCTTATTGAGCTACAAATCTTCCTCCTTTTTACTTTCTGCCTGCCTTCTTTCCGTTAAACATGAACCCTCCAGTTATCTGCAGGCTAGATTAAAGTGATAGTACAGATCTTTTGAAGTTCTGAACAGTTAATATCTTACCTGTTGTAGATAGCTTTTGGAATAGTCTCAGTTTGGATAAAAATATTTTTTCTGATCAGATTCTCAAGGTAATGGCTTGTTGGATTAAGTCAAGATCTAAGTGGATTTGCTTGTGAACACTGTTTTATAAGCATTTATGTTATTGTTATTTTGCAATACATGTTTTATTCTGGTAGATATATTATGATATTCCTGCCAGAAGTGCTGCTGGCTGCAGTGGACGTGCCAAAGCTAGTTGCGCTTGCAAATAATCATAGAATTCAAGGTGCATTTAAAGCAAAAACACTCTCCAATGTCATCAGTAATTATTAAATTTTTCTCCAAATATTTCATTGTCCATCCCTACTGTAAATTAAAGTATAAGACTATTTGCACAAACTGCTATGAAATGTTTGATAATGGAGTTTTTAGGGGGCAAAAATGCACTTTTGCCTGGACCTCATTTGGAAAGATCTGAACTATCCTTTTTCAAAGCGATGAAAGCTGCTCACATAGATGACAAGTTTACATTTCAGACCCAAGGTTTCTCAATCACAGCGACTCATTAACCTTCCCATTGTTGAGTCTGAGTGCCTCAGTCTCTGGTTGTGCTCATATGTTTTATTACCTGATCTGGATGAGCTGAGTTCCTGTCTGCATTCTGCCCGAGTTTCAGACACGTTCAACAAGCTCAGCATTTGTAGACCTGACACCAACAGGACATAAATCAGTGGGAGACAAAATTTCAGTGAATATCAAGATGAGATATATATTATACAGCCAACTTTCAGCAGTTTCTGTAATATAAAAAATAAATTATTTTTTATGTTTCTATAGAAATAGAAATAATGATTGAATCAATTGTTTATTGAATTTTACAAAATACAATCAGTGTTTTTATTTTAAATTTTAATGATATCATGCTAATACTGTCCACTGGCTAATTTTATATAAAAATGACACCTTTTTTAATCATCTTTTAAAACAAAATAACCTTTGAAAGAATAACTTTGCCCATTATAAAAAAAAAAACATTGTTTAATCAGTCTTTGAAGTTTAAGTTATGCTTTAGTTTACAATCAGTTCTAACCTTGAATATGATGATCATCATCATGTTTATGTTTCTGGGCTCAAACTGTTGTCTGTACACAAACCTTCAAAGCTGGTTTCATTTATGCCTCAGCTGTAATCTTTTGTCTTTGTCAGGTACCGCCTTGCCCCCGCTCACCACTTCCCTGTGCCGTATGAAGACGTTTACCGTGTGGTCAAACATTTTCTCCAGAAGGGGGTGCTGGCTCAGTACTCCGTGGACCCGGAGCGTGTCGCCGTGTCGGGGGACAGCGCTGGAGGGAACCTTGCAGCTGCCGTCTCCCAGCAGGTACTAATTTATTTAGGCTTTAAAAGAAAACAAGTCACCTGTATTTTACTGGTTCACATAAAATGATATTAGCACAAGATGTCAAGAGACAATGAGCATGTATTTGAAAAAGAACATTGTGTTTCCTGGAGCCACAGGATTGTTTATTCTTTGCTTTTACGAGTGATCAGCAGCCATTTCTCAGATTTGACAATGTTATAAAAACTTTTATGTCTATTTTAAAATTGCTGGCTGCTCTTAAATAACATAGATGTGCTGTTTGTCAGTGTTTAACTCTCAGAAAGTAAATTTGTCATGACCCTGGCTTGAAAAGAAACCTCTCAGTTCAAATATTTGTCTTCAAAGGATTTAAATTGGAGTCGATATGTTCCTGATAAGGTGGTTGCCGAATCAATATAACAACGGTAAAAACAATTATGAAACCTATGATGATGAAAGGAGTTCTTTCTATGACAATGCAGAAGAAAAAAATCTTCCTATTGTGTGCAGTTCTGGGTAATAAAGTATATTCTGAATGTTTCACCTTCCTAGTAAAGTTTGCACACAGCAGTTTAGTCTCCAGCATTGCTGATAAAGCATTTTAGCTATGCTACAACTTAATAGTGCAAAGAGAGGGTTTTTTTTATTTTATTTTAGGGACGCGTAAAAATAGAATTACAGAAACCCCAGTGCACCAAATTAACTATGATATGTCAAGTGGAAGTGCTCTTTTAGAGTCCTTTGGCACTCGGTTGCCATTTCCACAGCAATCAGACCATTATGTTATCATCAATATTTAGAGAAATAAAAAATAAAAAATTGGTAATAAAGCATTAAATATCTGTTTTGGTGCACTTACTCTCACTTCACATTATGCGGTTGGTGCCAAAGAGAAGTCTAAAAAGTTGTATTTCCATTTTAGAGGCTGGTATTTCAACACATGAGCTCTGTGGAGGCTCATAAAACGAGAGGGGAGAACTCTCAGCGGTGCGGTGGACAACAGGCGCATGAAGAGATAAAATGAGGGCTCAAAGAATAATCCTTAGCAGGGCAGGGAGTTCTGAAGATAATCTCTTTGGAATTTAATTTTGTAATAGTGATCTGGGTGGGTGTTTTGGTGAATTCTCAGATACTTTCCCTGACCTTTGGTACAGTTCATACAAACATGTTGCTTGTGTTTTACCGCGTTCATGTGTAACTAAAGTAGAGCTGAAAGCGCTAATCAAATTATCATCCTAATGCAATTATTTTAGATCATACATGGAACGAGAATCTAATATGACACCGCAGGCAAGCAAACTGATGTAAGAGAGTTTGCTGGTTCCTGTGAAAACTAGTGAAACAAGTCATCCAAAAGCAGTGCTGTTAATAAATACTAACCCAAACAACTCAAGACCTTGGAGACTAATACTGTTCTCCAAATCAGACTAGATGCTCGTTGGTCTTTCAAAGTTCACATACCAGCCTCATTTTGGTAAGAACAATTCCCTCCATCACCTTTACGTTCCATAAAGCAAATACACATCTGGGCTCCACAGCTACAACAGCAGAGGGTCTTTAACTTTAATACGAACCAGTTGAGGCTGCTTGGTGAGGAATGAAAACGACCCCTTTGGATCTGCACTACTCTTAATGGTAATATACCTGCAGATTGCAAAGTACTGTGCATAAGTTTTGAGTCAGCTGCCATTTTTGTCTTTAGGAGTCTCTTTGTAGATGCAAAAATAATGTTTTTGCCTGTTACTGACACTACTGCATGACACAGGTTAAGACCAGTTAATCTCTTCAACGGGGTGAAATCTTCTAAAAGATTATAGGTCAACATTATGTAGCACATGGAACAGAGAGACTAATTCCTCTGAAAGTGGTCAATCAAAAATAATGCAGGGTTTGTTCTAAAAACATGTGAAACAAGAAAAAATAGACAAAATAAGTCCTAAACTTTTTCTTAAGACTTTGAATGATGAAAAAAGCGTACAGAAGAGAGTGAAGAAATGTCGACTGGTTTGAGACTTTTTGCACAGTTCTGTAACTGATGCTGAAAAAAAGTTTAAGCAAAGATCTTGTGCAGTCTAGTAGCATGAGGAGTATGTGTTGGAACTAAAACTCTCAGCCACTACCACATCGAATTTTAGTTGATTCTCAGCACCAGAATTATTTTATCTTCTCTATTTTGTCCTAAAAACCTCTAAAAATTGGTTTATCAATGACCATCCAGCCAGTACAACATAGTTCAGAACCTTTTGTTGAAAACTATGCTGACAGCTATTTGTTTTTGTTGCTGAGAATCATCAGACTAATTTAAGTTAACTTTGGAATATTACCATGCTTTCAGTTTCTTTTTGAAATGGCACCAAACTATTTCTGTCCTTTTTCATAGTTGCAAAAAGAGCCTGTACAGCAGATCAAGTTAAAGGCCCAGGCACTTCTTTACCCCGTGCTGCAGGCTCTAGACCTCAACACGCCGTCATACCAACAGAATCAGGACATGCCCATTCTGCCACGCACCCTCATGGTTCGATTCTGGAGTGAGTATTTCACTAGAGACAAGGCCTTGTTCAGAGCCATGATGGCCAACACCCACAACAGTCCCGAGTCTTCCAGGCTGCTCAAGTTTGTCAACTGGAGCGCCTTTTTACCAGAAACGTACCATAAAGAGTACAACTACAGTGCTCCTGCAGTGGCACAAGGAGCCGGAGGGGAGGCAGCTGGTATGGATGGACCTTCTCGGTCTTTCTCTGACCCGAGGGCATCCCCCCTGTTAGTTCCCGATGCAGATTTATTCCCTCTGCCCAAGGCCTACGTCCTGACATGCGAGTACGATGTTCTCAGAGATGACGGGATCATGTACGTTACACGGCTCCGCGCCGCTGGAGTCGAGGTGACGCACGAACACTACGACACGGGATTTCACGGAGCTCTGATGTTCACCGTGTGGCCAACTGACTTTCTGATTGCTCGTCGCATGACAGACAACTATATCAAATGGCTCAAAGAAAACTTGTAAAAACTCTAGACTACATTTAGCTTTCCAGTGGCACTGATGTTCGGTCGTGTGCAAATGTTAAACTTTTTCTGATGTATGTCTTTGGCTATGCTCATTTTTGTATGTAAATATACTTAGTTTCTTTCTTTTTCAACTCATGCATTTTGCTACATACAGTAAATACAACCAAAAAATTGGATTTATCCTCCTAAGACCCAAACTCTTGCTTGGCATGCATTTTAAAATTCTCTTTGCTATTTGGAGTGATTGGGATGTAATGTGAATCAAGGAATACTAAACAAAATGTGATGTCCACATATGTGGACGCCAGGTTCTGGGAGGTAATACCATCTTTTTATTAGGTTGCTTGAGCACAAGACAATACATTTTTCATCATCCCAGCATTGTGTTTACAAGCAGTTTTTTTTTTTTTTTTGTAAAAATCTAACTGTAGACTTTTGTTATAGAAGTATGAATAAGATGAAGTTTAGCAAGTTTAGTTTGTGCTGTAAATTGCTTCCACCACAGGACCTCATTGACCCAGTACTCATTGTACCATTTCTGGCACCAGCAGGATGTCAAATGACCCCTTCAGGCATTTAAAGAATAATCATAAGTCTTTGTAAAGCAGGGAAGGATTTTTGGCCAGAGTCAGCATTTATCACAACGTTCCACTCTTGTTGAAACAGAAGATTTTTTTTTGGGAAGAGCTTAACTAACATCAAGTCATACTTTTTGATTGCAAATCAAAGATTGGCAAACGGAAGCAATATTTGATGAGACTTCTTTGCCTTCTAATCATAACAAATCAATGAAATTTGATTAAATACATTCCAACCCAATAGTCCTAATAAATAAAATGGACTGCATGTTTTTGTTAAAGTTAGATGAGTTTTATGTAGTTATATGGTAAAGAGAGGTCTAGTTTTTATGAAGGGGTTTGGTTAAAAACAAAGCTTTGGAGGTTTATCTTTACCACTAGCTTTAAATATGTTGACTCCCAGAAATTACTTTTGTTTGGACAAAATATTGGTGTATATTGAGGTTTATGTTTATATTTACCAAAATATTTCATTTCAGACCAGCTGGCGGCATATAGACCAAGACAAATTTCTAGCTAAATCTTGAAATTTGTAGCTTAGAACAGAATAAACATAAGATCATCTCAGATTTGTGTATTTCAGACTAATCTGTTTGTTTCAGTCAGCCGAAAAACATCTTGATGATGTTTTGAAAAAAAATGTTTAAATTAATCGTATTTTATGAAAGTTTATTGGTTTAATTTTTTGTTTTTTGTCAATGAATGAAATCGCCCTTCTGCTTTTCTCATTAAACCCAGTCTCATTTGACTTCATTTTAAGATTTCATGTTACATTACAATAAAATGACTTGACCTTTTGCTGCTGATTAACTGCATTTTAAGCACATTTTATTTACTGAGAGCATCCCATATTATAACAGAAGATTAGATGTTTCCTGTTATGGCGAATACAGCAAGAAAACAATATCCTAAATGGATGGATTCAGGCTTGTCTATTTGGTGAGTGTTGGATAATTTGAGGGATCACGACAAAGGTGAGTACAGTTAATGGCCAAACATAAAACAGACTTTGCACCAAAATCTACCCCTAAACACATTCCCTACCCAAGAGGTTAAAAAGAGCATGCTGAAAAGCTGTATAAATGCAGAATACATATACTAGATTACTTGAAAAGCAGTATTTATCAGGAGACGATAAAAACGGTCATGCCGGGGATTGGTGGTGGTGTGGTGGATGGATGACCCTAATGCTGTCTGGCAGAAGAAGCAGGAGATAAGACCAAAGTATTTGGACTATTATGTGTCATTTGATGCCTTTCATGCCAGAGTTTTAAACTAAGATCATCTTATGATAAGAAATGAAGGAGTGGGAGCCATTTTAGTGAAACCTTGAAAGTAACGTTATGCACAATCTCACACAACATCGCAAGATCTCCCTTGACCTGTTGGTGCTCGGAGGAGTATGTGTATCTCCAAATTTTACTCATTTATGGCTATTTTGGTGATGGCTAAGTTTGGTTAGTCGCGGTAGCCATGTTCTATGGGTTTAACTCTAAAATCATTCACTTACAGATGCATCCAATGAGTACTTTCTGAGATTTTTATTAAAATCTGTCTCGTGGATCATGAAATATTTTAACAGATGAAACAAACACTCACACAGACTAGAGCAGAGGTGTCAAACTCCAGGTCTCGAGGGCTGCTGTCCTAGAGGTTTAAGTTTTTCTGCTCCAAAACACCTGATTCAAATGGTTTAATCACCTCCTCATCAAATCATCAAGTTCTCCAGGAGCATGGCAACAAGTCATCCATTTGAAGCAGGTGTTTTAAAGCAAGAACACATCTAGAACATGCAGGAGAGCGGCCCCCGAGGAATGGAGTTTGACACCCCTGGACTAGAGCAAAAACAATATCAAAGATCTGGCAATAAAATAAGAGCATGTAGGTGATGTTACGGTTAAGTGAATGTAGGTAAGCTGATTGGAAACGAGGAGCAGGAGTTGAAATGGTAAGCTAAACAGAAGATTATCTAAGTACATTTGAAGAAGGATGGATTAGTAGTTAATTTGGACTAATCTTATTAGAATATCACCTAAAATGTATCGTAGTACTGTGGGTTTTTTGTTTTTTTTTTCCCTTTTTGGCCTATATGCTTTTTATTATGAAACTTTTCACACAAATAACATGATCTAAAATTTCATCTTGGCTGCTTCTTTTTGCTTAATCCATGTGAGAAGCCTAACTCAATGCTTTGATGAACCTAGATTTGTCTTGACATGATGAAAAGCAAGCATGAAATCTTGTTTGCTTTACAAAGCTCTGTAACAAGAACTCAGAGCTTTAGCTGTCATCAAAAATCAATAAGGGCTCTTTCTCTTTGCTGCAACAAAAACATGTTTTTGTATAGAGCATAAAATCTAAAAGTATTTCTTTTTATTGCTGAACTTTAGGGAAGGGGAAAAAGTGCTAATAAGTAAAAGTCAAAAGCTGCCAAAACAAAGGAGTTATGCAGCTAAAGTTGTATAACATTCCCTGGTATGAGACACAGTTTGCAAAAACATGCCTACCAATCAGTTAAATCCCTATAATCCTCTGTTCTGAGCCATTCATCCATGTTTAGGTCTTGGCTGAAGTCCTGACACTTCAGTTGAAATCACACAAAACTCTTCTAAAAACACGGAGGAGCTTTTTTTAAAAAACAAAACAAGGAAATATGCTGACTCACTTTAAAACATAATCAATATTTCACTTCAACAAGCAAGTACACATAGATGGTGAACAAATTCACTTTTATTTCTCCAGTGATTAAATACAATATTGTGAATACCAGAAATACCAGAATAATAGGGGTGAGGTAATCAGATTACAAAAAAATATTGCTAAGTAACTATTCATCATTATCATTTGACTAAATTTCATGACACTGTTTAAACGTTTCCTGAACATTTGGCAGAAAACTTCACTTTTTGGTTTTATTCTCAGGACTTCTATAGCAAACAGCATGATGTTTTGTTGCGCTGCACATCATTTCATTTCACCGTGTACTGTGTCTATAGCTGAAATGACAAATAAACCAGACCTGACTGGAAGTGAAGTAAAGTAAATATGTTTTGATGAAAAGGGAGAGTAAACACCAAAACCGAGGCGCAAATGGCCCAGAAAACAAGAATAAAAGGTAACGCTTGTCGAGCTGTCACTCATAAACAGAATAACAAAGAAAGCGTTCAGGGTGATTGAGGTCCTGCTCACAAACTGCAGTTTTCTTGTGTTTTGACCCCTTTTTTTCCAGTTTCTCAAATTCAAAATGCAAATATATGGAAAGTCTGTATCCTTAAGGCACAGTATAAAATTTTATTGCAGTTAAAGTAGTGACAATATGAAGAGAGAAACTGTTAAACAATCAGATGTCTAACATTTGTTAAATAAAATGACATAATTCTTTGACTGATTTATCACAGCTGCTAGATTAGATATGTTGCAATGCTATTGTTGAGTAGCAAAACCAAATTTTTACCCTAAATCTAGTCAAGTCAATGATAATGGGTTGCTAATGGTGGTTTCTGACTCACAGATAACAAAATGTCATCTAAAATAACAGGACTAAATCACATTGCAGTTTTTTTCGCAAATCTTTCCACATTTAATAAAAAAGGAACAATCTGCATGTTAGTTTATGATGTTACTTTAAAAGTGATACAGTTTAGTATTATTTAAAAATTTACAATTGTTTAAGGAACCACGAGATTCATAAACACACTTCATTCATTTGCTGATAAAAATGATAACTCCTTTTTTACCAGCTGATAGGACAAACAACAGGTTCAAACACAGTACATATTCGATGGCTTTTACTTTTATACATATATAGTTAAATGTGCATCAATAAAAATACATTATACAGTATATTTTAAAAGTATAAAAGTTAAGACACATAGGTAAAAAACTGCATAGAAAGCTGTACACATGGTGATATATTAACATGCTGGTTCGTATCAATTTTTGTGGGGTTTTGTGGAAAAGCTATGAGCAGTGAACATCTTACCTGTTGTATATCTCTTTGAATCTGAAGCTGTTTGAGGAGCTAACGGCTAGTCCAAATTCAACCAAAATTTAAAAATTAAGGTGGACTGCTGCTTTCCTAAAGCAACTACAATAACAAAGTACTTTTGTTTTTTTTGTAACGTTCTTTTATAAATCTTTCCATTGCTGTCAGTTTTGCACATCACGATTATTTCTGCCTGAAGTGCCCCAAGCTGCACTGAAAGTGCTACAGCCAGCTACTGCTGCTAATTTACATTTCCAAAGAGCCACAGAGTTTTATGTAAATAATCATCCGTCCACCTATTCATTCGTCATCCTTCCATTAATCCGCCACTGCTCCATTGTAATAATCATGTAATGAAAGATTAACAGTAGTGTAAAGATTTATGAAACCTCATTCGCACAAATCAATAGAGATATAGTTTTAATTATGGCTATTTTCAGATGCCAGTAATCCACTTTGGTCTTGGTCCCATTTGGACTAGCCATTAACTGATCAATATGGCCAAAATTATACTCTAAAAATGAGCTTGTTCAAAGAGCTATATACAATAGTTAAGACAGTAAATGTTCACAAGCTCTTCACAAAATCACTTTATTGCAGGAGTCAGGCTGATTCTCTGCTCAGCTCTTTGCTTCTGACCATCTTTCTGAGTTTGGACATCAGAAGCGTTCTGAACTTGTCGCCCATGAGGAAATAAAAGACCGGGTTAATAACGCTGTGTAAAAAGGCCCACGGACGGGTCAAGATATATGCGGCCTTTATGTTCATCTTTGTACACGGCTGTAGTCCTGACCACGGCTGCCAAGAGGCAACTCTGACATTTCTCAGCACATGGTAGGGAGTGTAGAGAACCAGAAACATGACTGTGGCTGATGTGACGACTCTGAGAGGCCTTTTGTAGGATTTCTGGCACTGAACAGCTCTTTCCTTCTCATGAAGAAGATGTGCAATTTGTTGGGAAAACATGCACAGCACAAGCAGAGGGACAATGTATCCAGTCAGGGTTAATCCCAAGGTGTAACCGAGTGGATTGATGCTCCCTTTTAGGCTACCAAAATCCTTGCAATGGCTCCGGCTCTGGTTCTGGTTCTTTAAGTCTTTGATCATCAGTCCCACCATTGGAGCAACTTCCACGTTGACGGCAAGCCAACTCAGCACGGTCATAACTATGGCTATGCGGGGCCTGAGCAGGCAGTGGTTCCTCATTGGATGTTTAATGAGCAGGAAACGGTCCATGCTGAGCAAGACCATGAAGAGGATGGAGGAGTAAAGGTTGACGTGCAGAATGTAGCGGTTGATGACGCAAATGTAAGGATTGGTTACTTTGCTGTCATTTGCATAGAGGTAGGAGAGTTGTGGCAGAGTGCAGAGAAAAACAAGGTCGGAGAATGCCAGGTTAAAAATGTAAACATTACAGCTCTGCCACTCCCTCAGGCAAAACATGTAACCGAGTATGACCAGCAGGTTGCCAGGCAAACCAAGACAGAACTCCACGGCGTAAAATGGAGACAGGTAGTATCTCTCCAGCACTTTGTCTATCCCCGTGCAGTTGAGCGGCTGCCCCAAAGAAGTGTGAAGACATGAGAAAATACAAGAAGAAGAAGAAAAAGAAGAGGATGGAATCATAAGTAAGGAGACAAAGAGAGAGAGAAAAAGAAAGACAGGTGAGTCATGGTTAAAACAAATTATTTTCAACTGTAACAAAAAGCTTTTCTATCAGCAAATTATGTACAAATGTCAAAATCACAGATTTCCACTTTAAATAAAACATAGATTATTGATTATTCTGAAAACAAGACTTACCATGGTGCGTTTTTAGTAGTTTCTGGTGCTGTAAGAAAGAGTGCGACCATGAGCCAGTGGCGCCACTATTTGTACACTGGAAACAGTAAACAGAGAACTGAAGGTAATACAGCCTCAGCTACGAACATCCGACCATTAGAGCCCTTCCTTTTATGGTTATATCACACTCTAGCGTCCACTGTAATTTGTATTTACAGTCTACAGATTACACCCATACAAACTTAATGTCATGGTTTATTTAAATTTCTTCTTTATTTAACTCCATTACTGTCTTGTTTAAATGCTCTTTATTTTGTTGCTACATATAAGCTATCAAAAACACTTTAATGTAAATCTTTTTACATCATCACAAAGCACACATGATTACCTTTAGCTGCATACAGACTGCAAGGGTATAATCTCATTTATAAAATCTCTTTCTTAAGGTATGCATTTCAACTTTACTCTGACTTCTGTTCAAATTTGATGAAAAAAAAAAAAATCCTTACCTGAAAGGAGTATAGGAGTAATCTTACAAAGATGCAGCGTCCTCTAGAGATTATTTTGGCTTCTGACGATACTTCTCTAACTGCAAAGGATCATACAGGATTTTTTTTTTTTTTTTTTGCTTTTTTGGTTCCTGTTCTGAAATAACCAGTGATGTATTTCCCAATCTTCAGCTTGTGGTTTTTATACACAGCTTCACAGACCTTTTTTTTTTTTGTGCAGCATCAGCTCAGTACTTATTTAGTTTGTTGGCTTACTTATTTATCTGAAGTGTAGTTTGTACGGTCTTCACACTTTATCATTTCTGTTTCACAACCAACTCTTACTTAAATGAGATGGTTGATAGGATATATATGATCATACTGAATCATCTGCTTTTTCACTTCCTGTGGTTAAATTAATATTTTCCTGTTTACACTTCTAAGTGCAGGCTTACTCACACATAGAGTGTCTACACAAAGTAAAGGTGACACAGATCGCTGTAAACACAAACTATTTGTGCCCACAGACCGTCTCTATGTTGAACAAATATGCTCAATACGCATTGTGCACCATTTAACCACACACAGATAATAATATATCATGTGCAGACTCCAACCTTAACTCTCTATTCAAAGCAGTCTGTGTTTACTTATGTCTTCTGTGTACTGTGTATTCTCATGTCTAGCTTACTCGTGTTCACATAGGTTTAGTTTTCTCCATACATAAGTTCAGTAATCAGTTTTTTTTTATTCATGCAATATGTTCATGTGCAATATGTGCTTAGAAGTACAAGAGCAGGTGAAACCAGAGTCAAATTCCTTGTATGTGAAACACATATTTGGCCAAACAAACCTGATTCTGATTATAAGTCAGCAGTGCCCTAAAGATTGAAACTCCAATCCTTTTTCAAGCATCTCACTCTGACACAAAAGCTGCTTCCTCTTTTTTTTCTTTAATTAAACATACATATAAAACAGCTTCAGTATGTGCTGATTTTTTAAGCTACACTACACTTACTCTACTTTCTGTTCCTTAGACTTCACGATGGTTTGCAAAGCCTTGAGTCTAAACTGCTATGCTATAGGGAGTGTATTTTGCAAGAATTCAAGATGACAGAGGAAAGTTTAATCCTGCTTGTTATGGATTTGTCATTTCTATAAGTGGGAATTTGTGTTTTATGCAAAACAACAACGACAATAAAAATCAAACCTAAAAAAATGTAATTTACACAAGTTTTTGAATTTTAAAACGTCTTTTAAATCCCATATGGCCTAAAAATCAACTTGTAAGGTAAATGTATGCTTTTCCGTAGGCAAACAAATTGTGAGACGGTTGTTTGATCAAGTCCAAGTGATAATATGTGAGGTACATACAGTAGGTTGGAGTATTTACTATACACCATCATTTGCTTTGTGTAGTAATACTGTATGAAAAATCCCCCTCTGCATTTAGGACTCATATTTGCTCTCCACTCCAATCAGAACACACACACACACACACACACACAAATGGCAGAGTTTTGTTCTGCGGTAAGCATGGTTACAAGTCAAAACTACCTCTGACTAGCAACTAATTTATCTTCAGAAGTAGCTGGGTTAATTATTATTATTTTATTTTTATTATCCTTTATTTAACCAGGCAGATAGGATCACAGGAAGGTTGGGGCCTGAAGGCAGCCTAAGATAAAATGATGAACTCACATTTGTGTTGAGTATGGTGTAAACCATTACGTAAGTGTAAACGATTGTTTTAAGTTTCCATATCACTCAAGTTACGAACAGTTCAGCTGTTCCAGGTAATGTTTTTCCCCTCACCCAATCACATTTAACAGTGTCCTAGCTGGATGGGTGAAAGACTATTTCCAAATGATTAAAAACCTTAACGAACCACATTTATAATCTCACATCTCACATTGCTGCTGAGCAGTTTTGACACTCTTGTTTGGAAAATGTTACTTCAGTCTTCAGGCTTGTGTGGCCTCATTTATGTCTAGTTCTTGTGGATGCTTCCACATTTGTTTATATGTATCTGAAGTCTGAACTTTTGTTGAGTCATTGTAAAACCATCCTTTTCTGCTTACTGTTATGAGATCTGGAATAAGATGCTGGACGGACCGCTATGTTGTTGCAGGGGAAGAACAAATGAAGCATTTAATGGCCAGCTGAAAAGAGCAAAACTAAAACAGCTGTAGAAGCATTAAACAGGCGCGGCTCTTAAAATCAACTGAAAATCCTTCATTAAGACAAAACAGGAAGTGAGGAAATAACAACACTTGTTTGGTGGTAAACTAAATAAACATGGCTGACTGAGCTACTGAAGGAACTAATGACAGATGAACCCCATAAACCAGATGTTTCTTTAGCTAACCAAGAAAAGAAAGTAAAAAGAGAGCAGGAAACAGTGCAATTTTCATTTAAGAAATGAATTACAAAAGTACATGAGGAAATCTGAAGCAAAAAGTTACTAAACAAAAGATTTTTTTTTAGGAAAATGCAGTGAGATGACTGGGTGCTTAATGTCTGTTGAAATTTGTTGAAGTCGAAACTGAATTGTTAAAGTAACAATGATCAGAGCGAAAGCTAAAATGAGCAAAACAAAAGCTAAACCCTAGATTTAGCAAAGCAGTACGTATAAGCTAAAACGCAGAAAACACACTAAAAGCTAAAACCTGAAAAACAGTAGCTAAATAAAACACGAAGCAAGTAGGCAAAAGAAGCTTTCAAAGAGCACAATGTTTTTCAAGGATTAAGTTCTCCATTTCAATGAAAAGAAAATTGTACATAAAATTAAATATTTAAAAATGATATGAATACATGAATTGAATGATACATGAACTGTTAAAAAAGCTGAAATATGCTGAAGCAGTTACAGTCCAGAAAACTAGGAAGAAACTATTAACAGGAAACCAATAGTGTGAATACTGACTCATTCACACCAAAATTCAAAGAAGAACTGATATTTATCAGTTGTTCTGTTGTAGATTCTCTGGTGTGATTGGGATCAATTCTCAATAACAGAACCCTAAAGGGACTCCCCAAGATGGAGAGGCTGAAAAAAAAAAAAAAAAACTTGACTGAGATTTAATCTTGAATGTCAATTTAATTACAAGTAATCCCTAATAATGCGAAAGACTAGTGACTTTTTAAGACTTCTTTCAGTTAAGTCCTACACTAAAAGCTAAGTACAAAAGAGAAACAGGAAAACCTGTTGCTCAACCGCCTTTATCGGCGGTTTCAAGGCCTGCCATATTGTAAGCAGTTTACTGATAACTGCTGCATGCTTACGCAT
The DNA here is from genome assembly GCF_001649575.2 of Kryptolebias marmoratus. Classification (NCBI taxonomy): domain Eukaryota; kingdom Metazoa; phylum Chordata; class Actinopteri; order Cyprinodontiformes; family Rivulidae; genus Kryptolebias; species Kryptolebias marmoratus. Next base: position 10,601,704 of record NC_051431.1, on the reverse strand, counting down.
CAAGGTTGCATAAAACAAACAGAATTACTTGTTAGAACCAGTTAAAGCAATTTTTTTAGCTGCACCTATTACGATTCCTGATATGATTTGGCGGCGCTCCGGCCCTCTGTGATGGGCGGAGCCTAGGATCTATGGTGTCAACGATTCCTTTGTTCCGGGCTTCTCGCTGCTTCATCCGTAAGATGTTGTAGAGTCCCAGCGCTGATCTTGTACTGTCTCTGCCTTATTAGAATAAATAGTTAAAATACTAGTTGTTTTGTAGCATCATCTTTAAAGGGTAAATTATCTGAGTTCTCCCGTCTCTGGGATAAAAGGACCTTAAGTGAGCCGAGGGTGGAGCGTCGGCGAAACTTCCCAGCTTCATGATTGCTGCAGATCATCCAAGAAACAATAATAAAAACAAAACAACTGGACTCCTGTTCTGCAGTTGAAGTCGTTTCGCTTCCTGTCCAGAGAGCTCTCTCAGTTCAAAAGACTGGCGAGTGTGCAGTTCCAAGCTTTTCAACTTCATTAGATGTTCCATTATGTAAGCTGGATTCACATGCAAATTAAACTCAGTCCTCTCACAATGGAGGATCCTTGTTTGCCCGGTTACATGTATGAAGGTGTGAATTAGAATGAAAATGACTCGGTCTCAGGCCTATTGCTCTATTGTAGTTTTTCGAAAGCCTAAATCTGAGACGGCCTCCTCCTCTGTTTAACGCTGGTTTCTCTCTTTTTTGACGTAAACGGCTCTGTTCACCTCCCTCTCAAACCATCTGTCTTCTTTGTTTAAATGTGAACATTTTGGTCCTCAACAGAGTGCCCGTTATCCTTGAGGTGTGGGTGGCTCGCATGTGTCGAGCCATGTGTCTGTGGAGAGGCTGTCGAGTTTCTCCAAGATTCACCAGCGTGTTGCAGATTCTCTCTTTCACAGCGTGTTAACGAACGCTTTTTTTTTTCTTCATAAAAACATCTGCTTTTTTTAGAAGCAACAACGCTTGTTGAGTATCAGCATTTTTCCTTTGTTTGAATACTCTTTACTGTAAAGAGCCTAACAAGAAAACAGTTGCTCAACGTTGGTCAGTAACAGGAAGTAACCGATGACTCATAGGAGTTCTTCAAAAAAATTTCACGTGAAGTCCCTGAATAATAATAATAATAATAATTAAATAATAATAAATAATGAACAAGTAAAAGCTATATAGTGTAAAAAGTTTGATGTGGATTCCAGCAGCTATTAGATGAGTTTGAGTTTACAGCAGGAACATTCCCTTTTTAAAATACTTTAAAGTTTATTTAAGTGCTTTAAAAACTTTGGAAACCCAACAACACTTTCTTTGTAAGTGACTGCGCTACCATTTTAACTGAAATAATAATCTTAAACGATTTGTTCTGCTTTAAATACCTTTACAAACTCATTGAAGAATCCAGTGATGTAGCTTCATTAAAGACCTACAGTAGCTGTTAACGTTTAAAGTGGGGTTCTGTGGAAAGGCAATGAACAATTAAAATCTTACCTTGTTCTAAAATGGTCTTTGAACAACTTTTGTTGAATTAAACCAAATAAACTGAATTTAACTGTTTAATTCTGGCCAGACTGACAGAGCTAACAGCTATTTCAAGCAGAACCAGGATGCCGTCTTAGGCCTTAAAAGTTTATTGAGGTTAATGAGCACTAAAGTGATTTTTTCCATGGCCGTCAGTTTTGCGTTACACACTTCTTTCAGCCGAAATATTATTATATTTCTGTTGGAAGGCTACACAAGAATGCTCCAGCTAGCTCTGCTGCTAATTGCCCAGGCAGAAAACCACCAAACTGTTGTTGTGTATATAACCATGTAATGTGAAACTGACAGTGATGTAAAAGTTTAAGAACTGGTGTTTTTTTAGGAACCACTATGAAAGTTTGAGATCAGAAATATTAAAGGGTGGCAGCAATTTATTTAGGTCTTAGCTGTTAGCTGATCCGTCTGGTTTAACTGGTTAAATTAAATGTTATTCCTTCAACAAGTAAGATATTATTTGTTCATAACCTTTGTCAATTCCACTTGAGAACATGTGTACAGTCACTTTAACTTCTTGTATCACGAGTTTAACTGGAGGCGGATTATAGAGTCCAGATCTGATCATTATTGTTTATGAAAATACTCAGTGTGAAGAGCTTTAATTTAGTCATTTAAACTGAATGTTTTATATGGTGATGTTTTTAGTTTTTTGCTACTAATAAACTAAAATATTTCTCAGTACAGCCCATTAAGCGTTTATATTATGGACTACATATCTATATTTTATTTTAATTCCATAGTGTTGCTGTCTTGACATCAATCTCATCAAGTACTTTTCCCGGGGCTGCAGAACACACTGTGATTTTAATTGTGTAGATCCTGAAAGGGAGCCTGGAGTGTATTTTGGCAACAAAGACTGCAATGTTTGCTAGTCTTCAGAAAGCACATGATCTACAGCTGAGAAACATGTGAAACACAGTCTTCTTTTAAATCTGGGTCTGTTAGTGGTTTGTTTGGTTTTGTTACTGAGCGATCAAGGGTTATCTCGCAGCAATCCTGTGTATTAATACTGTTCAGATTTGTGCTAGTGGAGGCCAGCAGTGGGGCAAGACTAATTTGATGTTGACTTTGGATGGCTTATGATATTATAGCATCATTTGGTTTAGTTAAGAAAGATTTGACCCTCCTCTTTGACCTTTCCAATGGCCTCTCTTCAAGTTATACAAGTTTAGTGACAAACTTGCTTCTGGTTAAATGAGATATTGTCAAAATTAAAGTCCTAGCATTCCTCAAAAGAATTTTTAGATTAAAGTTTTGGTTAAGATTATCTCATGCTGAGAAATGACTGAGTTATTGCATCCACTGGTTCACGAGATATTTTGCTAAAAAACAAATGGATGAACACACCCACACAAGGAAAAACATTAACATGACGTCGTTTTGTGTCCTATTATCACAAAGTATTAGATAAAATCTGTGCCACGATTTACAATTTAATGTAAAACAACACTGCCCTCTGGTGGTCAAGAAAAATGTTGCAATTTACAGTACTTTTTAAAATTATTATAAATTAAAATTTTACAGTGTTATTGACATTATTATTATTATTATTATTATTATTATTATTATTATTATTATTAATTGTGGTACATGATCTGATCAATTTTAAAAAGAAACTTGAAGAGTAATTGTAGACAATACAATGTTTTCATTGCAGAAATCTAACACAATGAGGAACTGTATGAATATATATATACATGGATGGTGCATGTATGCAGATCATATACTGTAAGTAGTTCAAGAGTAAATTTCATCTACCAACAAGCATCAAGTGAGGCACATTTAATCCAGTAGAGGGCAGTGTGGTCAAAAAGTAAACGTTACAAGTCAAAAACTCCACCTATTTAAAAAATAATAATAATAAAAATTTTATATATATATATATATATATATATATATATATATATATACGGCAAAACACATTATTTTAAATCTCATATTTTATTTCACTGAATAAAATAAATCAGGTGATAGAAGCTTATTAAATGAAACATAAAAATGAAATGAGTGCAAGAAAATGGGGCAAACTGTATCCACTAGTTTTACTTCAATGCTTTCTCTGAGTTGAGCAAACAGTTCTAAATGTAACCTGACATACAGTCACACACACACACAGAAAGAGTGAAACAAGAGGTAGTGAGTGAACTAAAAGAAACCAAAAATCCTTCTGACTGATAAAATTAGAATATATTATTTCACCTGACAACATGAACATCTAACGCCATCCTGCAGTGTGAGTATGCTTCGTATACTGGCCCGTTGTGAGCGAGTGAGTGTTCCCATTAGCCTCTGGAACTTCTGCTGATGTCCTACTTCTGGAAGGTGACACACTTAGAGCTTTATCACTGCAGCGCTGCGCTAATTATCAACACGCTTCACATTTGACAGTGAGTTAACTGGATCACAGTCCGATGTAGTTTGGCTCTTATGAGTTTTTAATCTCTGTCAAACAAGACAAGGAAAAGAAATTTTGAGATTTGATCTTTTTGGTTCAAAACACTAAAGTTAGTAGCATATAGGTTATATTTATAATTCTCTTGTGATGCAATCAAATCATCTAAGCAGTTTTTGTTTTACTTTTCTCACTCATAGTCTGTTTATGTCTTTAGCATCACTTTAGCTTACTTTTAATGTCTTACCCAACTTTACCCTCTTTACTGTTTAAAAATTCCAACAAATCAAAATGCTTGTATAGATTTGAACTGGGTGTTGCTTTAATAACTCATTTGTTGCATTCTCAGGGGGAGGTGAGGGCTTCATCGTGTCCCTTTTCATTCAACCTAAACCCAAAACAAGTGCAACAATCTGATGTACATGTTTTCTCTGCGGCCACTAAAAGTTTCCTTGGGTCAGGTTTGATTAATCTGTGATCATTTGGTCCAAGTGAAACTTAATATTTTTGCTGTCAAAATATGCAAACGTTGTTGCTAAGTTCCCAATGTTGGAACCTCACATTATGAGAGTCTGAATGTGGCTTTTAGAAATTTAAATACATTTAATATTACCATTTATTATTTCTAATAACTGTAAGAAAAGATGCAAACAGTAGTCCTAAATTCATTTAAGAAATAATATCATGGTTGTTGGAGCCGTTTGTGATGTTATTATGCTCTTTGAAAAAAAAAGAGGCTAATTATAGCAGCGTTTGTAGAATAAGCAGATGGATAGAAAGGGGTTGCACATCTCTGCACCTGTTATTATGTGGGTCTAAAGCTGAAAAGTTTGGGAAATTTTATACCTAAGTTACAGCCTCACTTTAGAGACAAAACTAGTCAGGAATACTCTGATTTATGAGTCTGAAGCACTTTATTGTCAGGTTTCCTCAGCTGTTTGGCCAAGTTCAGAAAAAAACACCACAATCTGCATTGAAATACACCATCTGACATCATTAATCTCAGGTCAGATGGTACATTCATTCTGAAAGCACTTACATTTAATTTTCATGGTTAACAGGGTGTTGTGTACATAAACAATGACAAACACCAGCAGAGAGCTTTTGTCAACCTCATTTTCGACCAATAAGATGTATAACCTTGGGTAACTGATACTTGTGAAAAAAAGGGGTTTAGGACAGGTGCAAGGACATTTTACAGATTATTAAATGTGTTAAAATTCAGCCTATTATTCACAAGGATTTAAAACAAGATCCAAAACCAAATTTTTATTAAACCTTTTTATTAAATTGGGCTCCTTCAGACTTATTAAGCTAACTCGTCATATTAACAGGCTTCATGGTATTTTACAGCTGAAACTGACAAAGTAAAGAAGATGTTCTGCCTTTGAAGTAGTGCAGTCTGAAACTCTGGCACGTATTTCTGGATGTGGGTTACAACCAGAAATAAAGTTTGTTATTTTACACCTGTGTGTACAACTCTGTGGTCTGTTTAGTTCTATTTATATCACATGAACTTTGTTGAAATTACATTTTTTTGGTGGACCAAATACCTCAACACTCATTGCTTCATTTTCTATCAATACCAGGGCAAAAGGAAGAAAACAAAACAGAGACAAAAACTCATGTCTGCATTTAACCAGTTTTAAAATGTATGCCATGTCACCACAGCATGACGTGGTAAAAAGAGAAATCAATAATAAAACTCTGCTCTGTGATTACCGTCACTGTCTGATGGCTTCTGTTTCAGAAGTTCTGGGACTTCTATTTAAGTCTACTGGACCTCCACACACACTGAAAGTGATGCTAACAGAGTGTCTTGTGAGTTGAAATGTGATACCAAAGAATTCAGACCATCCATTCGTATGTGACGAGTTGGAAGCGACTGAGTTGTTCCTTTGCAGTATGTAATCATAACCCTGGGACCACCATGTTATCTTGGACGGGGGGAGTCTAGAATTTATAACCCCTTTTTGTATGAAACTGCCTTTTCTTTACCTTTTTTTTGGTTTTGTATTCTTTGATATATTATAGATTAATTTCATTTTCTGTCACAGCTCTTCCAGAAGCTTGTTTTACATGTGCTGCTGGTGTTTGCTGCGTCAGGCTACCTCAGACTTACTGATATGATTGCCTCTGCTGTATACAGGGACAAATAGATTCAAAACCGTTGTCCGGTCAGCTAAACGCCAACCAGTCACTGGACACGCTGCAGAGCTAAGACTTCGCAGCCTCAGCGGGATCTAATATTGAACCCCGTCCATGTTTTCCCATCAGCCTCTAATAGCCAGCTCTCAGGGTCATTGGAGCACAACTAATGTCAAGCTGTGCTTATATCCAGACACTGCGCTAAGCTCATACAAACTCCCTGCTTTAATGCTGCCCTGCTATGTCTGAGGCACAAAGTAGATTTTCAGATAAGGCTACCTGATAAGGCTTTTCAGTACTTTCTCATACAGTGAACTGTCAGAGATGCAAGAAGCAGCTGCCGTCTTTGACTTTCCATCAAACAGTAGCTTTTGCAGATTTTGCCACAAGCTACACAACTCGTTTCCCGCTTTGCAATCGACGCAGCAACATCTGGGTATAATTTTGCCCGATCATGATTTGAGATCATGTGCCAGGTGGCAGTTGTATGTGTTCTCTGCAGGAGTTCATTTCCAAGCACCTTCACACGCACTTACGGCACACACCTCGGGGCCTTTGCAAAGGCTTCTCTGGTTTCATGACTGGCATCACCAGGTTTTTACGGATGAGAGCATTACTGCAGTGAACAGAAAAATAATAGTCCTCCTGTTCTGAGTCTTGAGTTGATGACATCATAGCGCTGCTGACGGGGAACCTGGGAGCTGTGAAACAGGTTCCATTATGTGGAGCACATTGTAATACGCTCACTGAGAAAAACAAAGTTAAGTACTCAGATGGAGTGGTGGGAATGAAATGAAACTGCATGGGTTGAAAGGTCATGTGACTGAATTGCATTGATCACAATATCAGAGAAAAGGGAGTTGGCAGTACAGGCACACTGCTGGTCGCATGTCAGTGGAGTGTGGCACACCCTCAGGCCTGGATACGAGGGGTGATTTGGTGGGGAACAGGGTTGTATAGTTGTTGTAATCACCCTTGCAGCAGTATGATCCAAAACTGTTGTAAATGAACCTTTGAGACCTGAAGAATTGGCATTGGGTTGAAGATCACCTCCAAGCTGATCCCACACAAGCTCAACTAAGGAAAGTTTGATGGACCTGGCTGATCATGGGAAGGCCTCAACATAGATGCACGTGGATCAGTGTTTTATTGTTGAAAGACTCTAACAGGGTGCTGTCTCAGGAAGGGTAAGCAGGATGTCACTGATGTAGCATTGTGCTGTCAGGGTCTTCTGAATCACAACCAGAGGTGACTTGAAGTTATCCCCTATGGCTCCTTACACCATGATGTCAGGAGTAACACTCGTGTGTCTCTCCACTGCATTAGTAGTGCCCAGGCCTCCCTTGAAAAACAGATCTGTGATCTCAATGGGACTTGGCTGGTTAAATAAAGGTTAATAAATTAGTAGGATTGGTGTTCTCTTCTAGACGCTGCTTTGTGCGCACACAATGGTCATCTGGGGTTAAGAGGAGTTGAGATTTATCGCTGAACATGATATAAGACCACTTGTCATCAAGTCATGCCGCCAGTTATGACCCCACTCCAAACTGAGCCCCTTTCTGCTCTGATGTTAGTGATAACCTACCCATAAAATAAAGAAACATTACTGTGGCTGATGCAAGTCGTCGAGACATGGAATGATGTAAAGGGTCTAATATCTGTGCCTGGATGGCAGACCTAGATGTCATGGAGTTCTGTAATTCTTGGGGCACAATACAAAAGTCCTCTCTTGGTGTTATTTATTTTGGATGATCAGAACTGTCATGTGTGGGAGCCCTTATATACCCATCATTTCCAACATCAGGCACCTGTGGACATCCCACAATGCCACCAGGCAGCTTCATGCAAACTCACAGTGTGATCCCTCTACAAAATGCTGGCAATGGAGACTAAAGCATCTACAAGGCATGTTGTGTGTCAGTTTTGACTGACTGTTGGACACTCATGCAACTGCCTGATAACACTTTTGTTCCACTCATGATGCCATACCCTCTGTTGTCCGTTTTAGATATGTCAGTTCTTTGTAAATTGAAACATTAACATACCCATGGTCTGCATGTGGACCGAATGACATCAAAACCAGATCATTCCTTGATTGTAGTTTAGCCAAAGTTTTGGAGACACTTTGCACTCTGTAAACCTCTGTGGTGAAACATAATTAAGCGGTAAAGTGCATATTACATTTCAGAGGTACTGTGACTCGACATCAGCTCTCATATCATTGAATTACTGTAGGTTTGAACTGGCAGGTCTGATATTGGGTGACCTATAAGCTTTCAGTTTCTTTTTTGTTCTCTTTTACTACTGTTTCTTTTACCACTGTTTCTTTCTGGTTTCAAGATTCTTCTTCTTCTTATGCCTCCTTAGTGGCCTTTGTTTTGCTCCTTCTCTCCTCGCTGCAACAGTCACAAAGAAACACGTGTACGGTTTTGTCAGCTACATTGTTCGGACCAATGGCCTGTCACACGAGCAGCCTCTTAAACACTGTCAAGCTGAGGAGGGGGAAATCCCATAACACGTCTCAAGATCTTTTAGTAGTCTGTCGCCACAAGACATGAGCTTTTGATAGCAGCTCACATGGGAAACATAGCATTTTCATTTGGATCTCTTTCTAAAACACCTGTAAAAGAAAAGAAAAGACATGAATAGCATGATAAACTAATAGCTGATCTGAAAATAAAATCAGCTGAGTTTACAAAATGGTTTCTTACAGCAGCTCAAAATCAGAACGCATCATCATGCCAGAGGTGGAGAATGATGATTTATCTCTATGGGGTCTTTGACTTCCTGGTACTCAGTTGGCCGGGCATTGTTAAAATGATCAACAGTCCTCCAAAATAGCACACCCACAGGAATTTGTCTGGCTCTGCTCAGTTTTATAAAAATAAAGACAGGAAATAGGAGAGTTTCATAGGAGAGAAGCGTAACCACTAAAACGTTAAATATTTGTGCTGTGGACAAGTCGAGTATCCTGTGTGTTTAGATGGGATTTTTAAGAGGAATACAGTGAGAAACATACTGTATACCATCAGTATGTGGAAGTGTTTTTATATTCATCCAAGCAGCACATTCAATATTTGCTTCTTCAACAAAAATCTTCATTTTTTTGTTTCTCTCATATTTTTTGTAGCTTGGTCACTCTGCCCTTCTTTTGTTTTCACTCTCCTGGAGATGATTATAAGTCACGTGATGCAAACATGTCAACTTTGTGCCCCCGCTTCACACAGGCAAGAAACAAAGTCAAATGGTGCACAGTCCCTTATTTCCATTCAGGTTCCTCCTCATCAGATCTCTCAGCATGTAGACAGGGCGTAGGTCTCGCTCGCTGACGTCATGACCCTGTTTGTCTCACGGTGCCTCAGATTTCAGCACCGCAAGTCAGATTAGCCTCATATTGCCTGGCAGACTCTTAGTTCTTCAGTTCTGTTGCACAGCGAGTGGGAGTCTGTGTTGGATATGTGGTCAAAGAGGGATCTAAACTGTGTGTATCTAAATTAGATTTTTGCTCAGATGCAGTTGGAACGAAGCTGCACAGACTCTGTTCTCTCTGTGCTCTTTATTCGCTTTCTAATTCAAAGCACAACCTTGTCTGTTTGAAAATATTCAACCAAGAAAAAAACACTGCTTAGAGTTTTTCACATTTTGAATATTAATGTCTGCCAGATTAGTTGTTTGGGACTGAACTAAAAAAAAAAAAAAAACGTTCTATGGATTATAACAGGGGTATATTATAGAAGAAGAATCTTGAATCATTTTGTTTTTGCTCTTGTGCAGCTCGACATTAGTTATTTTTTTTTCTCTACTTACATTCACAAAAACATTCCAGTAATAAGGTTAAACAAATAATTAATTTTACCATGTTTAATGATAAAATACTTGCAAAACTAATGACAGTGTTGTGAGCTGTGGTGCTTCTTCGTGTTTACTGCTAAATGACAAACGTTATCCCTTCCTACAGCTACATCAGGGAGAAAAATTCCTGGAAAAAGAACAACATATACAACAGTAATCCCTGTCAGTCATATCTTAAGACCTAAATAAGTCAGTGTAAGTCTGTTCCCCTGCAGAGATCCAGCCCTGTGTGGCGTCAACTCTGCAGGCAGTTTTACAAAAATTGTATTTTCTTTGTTGCTTCCCTGGAACAATCATTCACCTCCTACTCTCTTCCTCGTTCACTTGCAGCTATTTTTTCCCCCCACATCTGGTTTGCCTTTTTTATGCCCAGATGCTGCCGTGGTTATTATAATGTTCTTTTTTTAAAACTTTTGAATTAACCTCTATGACCTCAATTCTAAGCACAGGGATGTAAAGAGATTTGCTCCCTGGTGCCACTTTTTAAACTTTGAATACTAAAGTGAGCAGAAGATGAAGTGAACTGCAAAGAACTGCTCATGTAAAAATGGAACATTTTTTAATTTTTATGTAAGATTTGCATATTATTTATGCTTTGTGAGAAATGAATTTAAGGACTGAAGCATCATTTCAAAAGCCGCACACCTCATTCGAGTATTTAGCAGAATCTGACTTAAAGATGTGTGATTTTATTTAGAGCTAAGGTTTGTTCAGAACTTGTAACCATAGTTACTTGTTTAACAGCTTGAAAGATTGTAGAAGCAAAGTCAAGAATCCCGATTGGCTCCAGAACATTTCTCCCAGAAGATGGAGCAGATTCTGGAGTGGAGACGTATGATCCTGTGATTCGGTGTGTGACCATCTGCTCCGACAGAACTTTCATGGAAACACCATCAGAAAACTGACCTTAAAAACAGGCATCAATAACATCAACATCAAAACAAGCCTTGATGCTATCATAAAGGAAGCCATTTGGATGACGAAGTTATAAAAGTACTTTTGACCATTTTCTGTGGAAAAGATGAAAGTTGAAGAAGGATGGAAAATAGAACAGGCCAGTAATCTCAATGACCCCACAGAATTCTGAGTAGGCTAAAGATGCCACCGCTACTATATGCCTCTTACAATTTTCTAACCTGTGGTCAAAAGGCAGATCATTTTTCCAGTGAAACAAACTTTTTGCTGGGAGAAATGGTGAAAATCTCTCAAACAGTAACTGAAATACTCTCAGCTGCAACAAAAAGGGTTCACAGGCTATGATATTTGCCAAAGGGGTTGAAGCATTTTCCCTGTGGGCTTTCCAAACATTTGCTCAGGGCTTTTCCTTTTTTTTAAATGTTCATACTGTAAAAGATAGAAACCGAAACATAATTTAGGTTAAAAACATATTTGAACTTTAGCTCACTGCCCTTGTTGAAAAATGAGGTCATAGGTTAGCTTTTAACATAAGCTGAGCGTGGAGTTCAACTTGTGGTGCCACTGTGTGCTCAGGTACTGTACAGCCTGGGGCTTATTTATGTCTGCAGCATTCAGCCTGTAAAAAATCAATTATCTTGTTATTTCACATTTAACACATAAGCTAAAGCTGTAGCTTAAAATCATTTTAGCGAGAGCTTCCAAGGAAAAGTTATGAACAATTACTTGTTGTATATAGCTTTTTGAATGGATTCACTTTGGAGAAATAGGGTTTAATTCTGACCGGAATAACAAATTATTGGCTGGTCTGAATGTGGCAAAGACCAAAGTGGGTCCCTTTAAAACATCTAAAGTTTAAAATTCATAATAGGTCACGCAAACACAATGTCAAAAAGCAAAAACAAAAAAATAACATTCCAGCAGAAATAATATGATACTTTTGCTGCACATGAAGTTTTACACCTAGCTGCAGCTGCTATTTGTGCTTGCAAATAACTAATAAAGAGTCCACGTAAATAACAGTGTTATGCTAAATTGACAGTGATATAAAGATTTATGAACTAGCATTTATCTGAACTGCCATAATTTTTTTCTAAATAGGAGAAGTTAAAGACGCCAGCAATCCACATTGGACTTGTCCCACTTGAGTTAGCCGTTAGCTTGGTCATTCTGGTCAAAATTAAACTCTAATATAAATGGAGGTTGTTCTACGAGTTTTCTACAACAAGCAAAACATTAATTGTTCATAATCTTTTTAGAAAAACTCACTTTAAAAAAATCTGAACTATCTGTTTAAGCTTTTTTATGCTTTTGTCCTGTGACTGAGTAAACACTTGCACATCAGAATACCAAACGAATCAGACTAGCCCTGATTATTTTATTTGCATGGTTTTTATGATGTTTTTCCTACTTTCTTTCTTTTTTTTCTCTTAGGTTGCTTTTGTTGTAGCACACACACCTGGATTCCTTTGAAAGTCTGCTCTGAAAGCACAGTGATGACAGATCTGCTGCGGATAGGCAACATGAAGCACAGAAGATAAAAATAGTCGAAAAAGTGCAGGGATTTTTGATCTGATTCTAAAAAAACATCTCTATAATAACCTGAGAATTGATATTCATGGAAAAGGAATTCTAAAGCAACCCAGCACGGACAACACAAGTTAGATTTTGCCTAACAGATCTCAGTCTTTTTTTACTTTTGTCATTTTTCCTGCTATCACTTTTTGGGGCAGAGATCTCCCACCTAAGCCTTTTCGTTGGTCTGCTGACTCTACAAACAGCTTTGCAGCATTCCTGAGCAGGAGTCACGTCTCCTCCTCACCTCTGCGTACACATAACACCTTAGCTTTCAGAATCTCCGATGTACGGTTTACAGAAACCTCCCTGGAACGTCCTCGCCCCTCTCTTGCTTTGGTCTGTGTTTAACCACAAGCCCCCACACGCTGCAGCCTTATTCTGTCCTGCTCTGGGTTTTTTTTTTTTTTTTATCTGTTCTGTGTAAACAGTGTGCACATGTACAAGTGTGTGCATGGTCAGCCACATTCTGTGTTTATATGAGTGGGGATGGAAGCATGCTGGTGGTTGAAGCATTGTAAACACGTCTTGAACGGATGTCTGGGTGTGTGATGTCATCCCCCTGAGCTCCCCGGGCCAAGTTCAACACGCCACACATGCAAACAGCAACAAGGGTCACAGAAAAACACATGACCAAAAACAGACAATCCAACATTGGCTCTTGCATCAGTAGTCTGGAGCAAACATCATTAAGCTAAGAACCGTGACTAGCGGAGCAAAGAATTGAGTTAGCCTGGACAGTCAGCTTTCATCTAGACTCATTAGCTCACAGCTCATTCTTAGGCCTGACGCACAACCGTCCCCCCCTCAACCTTTTCTTCTTCTTCTTCTTCTTCTTCTTCATTGGTTTGTAGTTTCCTTCTTCCCTCCTTGTGTCTACATCATCTTCTCCTCTCTCTTGTACACAAAAAAGGAAAAAAAAACAAAACACTATAGACTCTGCATAGTGGAATGATTACTTGTGAGCTGGTGCTGTGGCAGACGGGTTTCAAGTCAGTGACTCACTGTGAGCAATTGGTAACGACTGAGAGATTGAGCTGTAGTCAAGAAGCAGAGTGCTTGGCAGCCTCTCTTACATCGAATGGGACAAAGGCAGACAAGTATTCTGCTGGTTGGCTGGTCCGTCTTACAAGGCTGTGTTCGGGGACAACATTTGTTTGTCTTGTGAAGTTAATGAACCAAGTTTGAGAAGCCAGCGCAGCCTTCTTTTCTTCATGTCTTTTTTTCTCCCAATGCACACACTGTATGAATACGCATGTACTGGCATTACTTCGACATAGGCAAACAACAAATGCATGCACACTCTGTTTGTGTGTACATGAATAATTCAAGGGCCGTACAGTAATCTCAGAGCTCACCGAGAGGCTGTGAGGATTTTCGATCAGAAACAAAAATATGTGAAAAATGATTTAGATTGTTTATTATTTCATACCTCTGTAAATAAACTTATTGTATTAAGTAAAAATGGGAAAGAAAGCGGAGAACATTTTTCTACTTGCTAGTTTTAGCAAGAATTTGATTTTACCAACAGCCTCCAATCCACTATGTCCAACAAACAAACAGCAAGATACATAAAGGTTAATAGACAACCTGACAAAGAACTAAGAAAAAACAATGAAGATATGTGCTGAGAATCGTGATAACTGCGTGTCAACAGGTGTGCTGATTACTAATGGGTTAAAGGTGGTGTGAAAGAAGCTGGAAACAAGGACTGGAGAGGACAGCTGGTGGAATAAGCATAAAAAACAGGACAAAATTCAACTAAACAGCCAAATTGTCAAACCCATAACAAAACATAAGAAACTCAAAGAAAGATCAACATAAAAAACTCCACAAATACCCAAATTATGACATATTGATCATCTAAAAATCATCTAAAAGTAAAATATTTTAGATTGTACTCAAATTTCTTTGCCAAGCACTCAACGTACCTGACTGTTAAAACAGGTTAAAGATTATTTTACCACATTTTATAGTCAGTCCTATTCATTTTGCTTTTCAAAGAGCTCAGCTGTGACTTTGACTTAAATTCTGTGTGGTATTATAATGATTTAAGCTGTTCTTTTTCACTCTTAATTCAATGCTTGTTTTACTTCAGTCAAATCAGAACTGTGCTCACTAGCACACATGGATTCCCCGAGGCGGTATGGGTAGGGTAGTCCCTCAGACTCTGTGTCTCAGGGTGGGTCTGAGCTCTACGCTGCCTGTTGGTGTTCTAAGGGGATTGGATATGCTCTGCTAATGCTATTAGTGCTGCAGCTGGGGATTACTGTCTCCCAAGGAAAAGAGGGGAAAAGAGTGTAAAAAGTGAAACATCATTGATTTGCAAGTTTGTGCAGATAATCAAGAGAAGCGGGGGAATGATAAAGGATATTCATTGAACACAACAGAAATATAAATGAATGAATAAATAAATAAATAACAGTTCTTTTTAATTTCCTTTCGGCTGTTACACAACTCCAGGGATTCGTGTTAATTGCTCAATTAAGATGTCCAGCACCTTTATGAATTATGTTTAGCAACAGAAAAGATGCACAGTACACTAGATTTTTGTTTCAGAGATTAAATCTGATTAAAAAACGAAATTGAAACACAAGAAGAGGACAATATTTTCTTAAAGTCCAATAAAGTACTAAAGGAATAATTCAGACCTTTTGAATTGGAGTTCCAGGGGTGCTATTTGTATTTGCAAACAGCTATCAGAGTCTGTATATAACTGTGTAAAGGGAAACTGACAGCTGTGTGAAAGTTTTTAAAAAGTAAATCACTATGCTTCTTTTTAGATTGGCATTATTTCAAGATGGTGCCCATTCATTTCAGGCTTGGCCCTGCTCAGTCCAATCAGAATCAAACTCTTTTTTTTTTCTAAATTGAGGCTGTTCAAACAGTTATCTACATTAGGTAAGACATTAATTGTTTTTACTCCACATCAGGGGTGTGATATGTAAATGCTTTAAGGAAAATACTGACAAAGCAAACTTATATTGAAAAGACAGCAACTGAAAAAACAACAACAAAACAGCACTCTTTTGTACATTTGTAAGAAGTTGCTTCTGGCAAATATATTGCATTTATCTTTTAAATAGATAAAGAAATTGCTTTTTATGTATTCAGTTGAATAATTTACATCAAACCTTTTTTAACCAAACACCATATGAGACTGTGTTAGATTTTGACTTGATGGTTTTGCGCTTTATAAAGATTTCATGTATTCCAAACTACCTGGTGAGTCTGATTAATGCTTTCACAAACAGCACAGTTGTGTTACATCTGAAAACGGATTGACTCTTTGGTCAGTGTGAACATCCAGTGGCTGCAGTGGAGTATAGAAAACACAAGGAACACATTTAACCTCTTGTACCAAGAAAAATATGAGTTGAGCTGTTTTACAGAACACGAACTTTGTGTTTATTCACCCAAAGGATGCTAGAGACACATTTTAAGGTCAGATACAAGATTACAATGACCTTTTGACTCAAATAAAACTGAATCTGAAATGCTTTACAGGAACATCTGTAGTGGCACAAAAGGATCGAGTTTGTTCAGCAAAGAAAACAGTTTCTGTCTGAAGAAAACAGTTTCTTCTTCTTTCCCCTCCATCCATTTTCTTCTGCTTGTTGCAGAGGCAACAAGTTCAGGAGGGAAACCCAGACACCCCTCTTCCCAGCAACACTCTTCAGCTCCTCCTGGGGGGTCCCAAGGTGTTCCTGTGTCAGCAGGGATATGTAATCCTTTGAGCGAATTTTGGGTCTGCCTCACGATTTCCTCGCAGTGGGATGTGCCTGAAAAACCTCTGACACCTTCATTATTGCTGTAAAGTCCCCCATCCATTGATCCTTTCCCCACCTCATCCTACCACCATGTGAACTATCCTCCCAAGCACTTGAACTCCTCCACTTGAAACAGAGACTCACAGTTTCTCCGGTTAGGTGTTAATGCCATATTATATTATTTAATGTCAACAGAAGTGAACAGAAGTCAGCCTCCCTGCTAACTTGTTGTGATGGGGCAGAATTTGATTTGTTGAGTGTAAAAGGTAAATACTTCTATATCCAGATGCCATTTAACTGTGCATGTATTGAACTTGTCCTCTAAGTTGATTCCAGGCAATTTATTTTGTCCATTTTACCAAAGGTTGTCTGTACAAACTCCCCCAAATAGGTGAAAATGTGGCACTGAATGGACAACTAAAACTCATTTCCTTATTAGGCCTTTGTCTTCAAGAAGCTGTTGACAGCACATTCAAACAAGTGAGCATGCTCTGTTTGGTCTATTTGTCTTCTTTTTAAAACATCATATCATTTCTGTGTATAGAAGTCCTGCTCCTCAGACCCTCTTTGGGTCTTTTTTTTGTATATAATTGCTGACAAACACAACAAACATCCCAAATTTATGTTGAGCGTTAGTCCCTGCATATTAATCCAATACATCATAAAAAGACCAATGCTGTTAAATTTCTAATTTTATGCAACTTCACTAGGCTGTTTTTTTTTGCTAACATTCAACATTCCTCCTACAAATAATAAATGTAAGCTCATAAATGACTAATTTAATGACGTAATCTTGAAAAACTTCAGAATTTAGCAACTCAATTTTAAACATAGAAAATACATTCTTTTACTTAGAGCTTGATGTTGCCTGTCACATACTGTAAGTTTACTGTAAGTTGCTTTGTGCATAATTCATCTTTTGTTATAAAATCTTTTTATGATTTAGATTAGATTTTTGTATGAAGTGGCAGGTACACACAGGGTCTATACAGTACAGGGATATTGAATCCTGACAGCTGAACAGAGTTTCTGTAGGTCAGCACCTTTTTTTTCTCTCCTTCTCAGAGTAATCTGGTGTCTTTTTCACAAGCTAAAGCAAACATATGGACTAGTAAAGTGTTTGTAGTGCGAAGACATGATCTTCTCTGCCCACCAGTACATTTATAAACCAACCCCCTAAAGAGCAGCGTGTGCCTTCAGGGAACAAAATTCTGACTTTGAATTATGAAACAAGTAATGAAGAACTGTTCTAAATCATTAAACACTCCCTGCACCACATTTGATAGATGACATATCTTTATGAATGTATGCACATGTGTGTTACATGCTGAGGACTTGCGTTCAATGCCAAAATCACTGAACTCTTTTTTAAAGTGTAATCAGACAGAAAGGGTTGCTTTTTAATTTTTTTTTCACTTAATTTATTTTACAATTTTTCCTTGGGATAATTCTGGGTAATTCTTTTAAAGGTTCGGTTTTGCCAGTAAAATTTCTAAAGCAATATAAGTTGATCATACGAGCTTTATATTTTCACGGAACCACATTTCAAAATACCAAAACGGCCCCTTTAATTTTTACATATGCATTTCTAAATGACTGTATAAGCCAATTTGTTTGCAAAAGTGTGGGCATTCTCTTTGGCTAAAGCTTTCCTAGTATGTCTCAAGTATACCAGGAAAATAACAGTTCTTTTGTTTTCTTTTTACTTTCCAGCCCTTCACCCTTCTGTCTTACAGCTCCAGAATCGTTTCTAATGTTTAACAGACTCTTCAATATTCATTACCTCACATTATCTCCCTCCTAATGTCTCACACATTTCTACATCTTTCCACTAGCCATGATGAGCCCAGAGACTGCTCTTATGAATATTTACGAACAGCATGTTACCATGGGAAATCTGCTGAGATTTGTTCACTCCCACTATGTTTACTGTGGATGCACGCATACTTCTGTGGAATTTAAACTGCATTTGTGTGTGTGTGTGTGTTGTTTTTCCAGTATTCTGCTCCTCGAGGCAGCCTCAGGTATTAGATCAAACCCCTGAGAAACCCCAGTGTTATCTGAGATGTCAAGACCTCCCACGTCTTATACGTTATGTACTGTACTCCACATACAAAGTGTTTTAGCTTCCCCATAAGTCAGTTTTCCTCACTTCTCATCTACACTTTTGTAGACTTAAAAACTGTTTTTACAGGATTACTCTTTAACTGTGCTCCACAATGTCCTCACAACTGTTTTTTTAACTATAAGGGCAGATATTTTCGTTGTGTCCCTATTTTACCTGTTAAAATATCTAAACACTTACAATATAACTTCAACATTAATGTAAGAACTCCTTGAAGTTCCTGTACTGTTCATGAGTTGATGATATGCCACATTTTAGAACAGACATATGATTTGTGTCAACAAGTGGTTGACAAACAAGTTGTTGATTTTCTGTTGTGTGGCTTTCTGATCACTTGTTTAAAAGTTAATGATCAAAAACACATTGTGTACTATTAAAAAATAGTACACAATAATTTCACAATTATAATGTTTTTGTGTGTTTAATCAGACTGCACACATATTGTTTCTGCAAAGATTTACAGAAGATTCACTGATCCAAACTTCGAATGGGAAGAAACTGTTTAGTGCAGTGATCATCAACTGGTGGCCCACCGGCCATGTCTGGCCTGCGAGTTCACTTCATTCGGCTCGGGAAGAAATAAAAACAATATTAAACCAAATGCAATTCAACAGACTAATCAGTTCACTCATCCACGGCATGTGATCAGGTGCCCCTTAATATGACACTCAGCCTGCCATGGTGATCTGGCTGTTTAGCTCAGATAGAAGCTCTGGGGGAAGTGTTAAAACACAGAAGACTTGTGTGTGAGTCCAGCTTTCAGGCTGCTTATTCTTCTTGATAATCTTGGCTTACTGCATTAGTTAACTTTCATAAGAGTTTTTTTTTGGCAGTTGTAACAGGAGTGCTGCTTCATGTCTGTGCCTCATGTAGCTTGTAAAAAAAACATGGTTATTGATGCTTTCCTTCAGGCAATAATGTTGTGTAACTCGAAACTCTCATGTTAGTTACTTCTGTGGTTATTTTTATATATTCATGTGCATGTGTTTGTTTGTCTGTTAGCAACATACATCATGAATCAGTGGGCGGACTTCCTTGAAACTCTCAGAAAGTAATCAATGGATGTGCCACCACAACTTTGAGTCAACCTGATTCAAGATGACCACCACAGCAAATTGATTTTAGCAAAAAGAAAAATGTCTATATCTTAGTCAGTTTTACAGATATTGAGCTAGAATTTGGTGTGGTAGTTGCCGACAGTCATCCCCAAAACATGAATGGGGCACTAATAAGTTGTGCAAAATCTTTGGCATACAAGGCGATATGCATTCTTTCAAGGAACGACGTTTCCCAGCAATTAACAGGGCAAGTAAGAAATAAATTTCTCCATCAAAACAGAAAAAGTGAAGCCTTTGAAAAAAAAAAGAATCAACAACAACTGCAGGGCAAATGTCACTTACTTACAGCAACCATTTTTTTCTTTTAATAAAAGAGGCCATTCAAAATTTACCTGGAAAGACGTCTCATTATATACTGGCCCCACGCTGTCTGATTGGAGCCAATTTAACAGATGACCCCTGCTTCATACGGCCATTTTGCGCATCTAAATTGGTCCCAAATTGGATCCCTGTTTAATGCATTTTAAAAACCTCTTTTTGATTCATTAGCTTCAACTTTCATCAGAGAAGCTGACTTGAAGGTTTGATTGATGTTGTGTGGTGAAAGTTTTTCCAGCTCACAATTACGACTTTTAACATTTCTCTACAAGCATCTATTTAGACTGTTAATAATCAACCCTTTTCCAGTAAAAATACATCTAGTTTCTGTTTTTTAGGCCATAAAGTGAATTAAATGCAACTCAACACCTTTGCCTCCAGCTGCACCCTTGGATCCATAACCAAATTAGCCCCACTCTCTACCTCTGATTACCTCCCTGCTGCTTGACCCCAGCTAACCTTTGACTTTGCTCAAACACAGTAAAAAAAAAGTAGCTGCAATCAATAACATGAAGCCCTCAGGGTGACTGCTTAATCAAAAAACTAATTAAGTGTTGCTGCGTTGGACAGAGCTTGTTCCTGATCACCAACTCGGAGAAGATTGGCTCGCCAGGTTCGTTGAAAATGAAACCCATGTCTGAGATAAAGTGTCTGAACACAAAGGAAGATACTCATCTTTTTGGTCATGAAATGTCTCCTTGCATTTAAAAATAATAATTTCACGTACATGTTAACATGATTATAAACACGATGACTTTCATTGATAAGGTTAGGTTAAATGTGACAACCTTTTGCCATCCTCTTGGTTTTATTTAGAAACAGTAGGTTGTATTTATATAGTAGGTAGGTTTATCTTTGAGTGATTATTAAATTTCTTTGCACACTCTACAAATTATTCATTTTGCTTAATCTTGTTCCACTGGCAATAAGAAAAGAGTGCGATGCCTGATTTAATTTTAGCGTGACTAATAGAACTCTAAAATGACATAAGGTCTCTTGATTATCGTTAGCACGATACTGAGAGGAAGGTTGAGAGTCTGCATCTGAGAAATTATTAAAGAGAATTCAGTCCTGTGATGCTTGGAGATTCTGTTTGGTGTGAGACCTTCTGTGCAGAAACATACTGATTAGAACATGGACATGAACCCCTCACCAGTTCCAACTCCAGCCCTCTTTTTAAAGATAAGGGACAATCTGTTTAAAAATAAATGGGTTTTTTTCAGCACACACTGTACAAAACGATGTCATGATCAACTACATAGACTGCACAGAAAATGTGTGAAAAAGCAAGCCAAAGTTTATAAAAATTATTTGAAAGAACTTGAGAAAACCTGAAAAAAAATACTGATCAAGATCACTTTGAAAGTACACAAGAAAGTCCGGCTCCTTGGATTCAAAGTTGAAAATTAAAGTCCTGGGATTCCTCGAAGGAATGCATATCGCCTGCTGCTGTTCATACCAGAGTTTTAAACTAAGATCTTTTTGGGTTTGGAAATGATGAATTTATAGCCAGTTTGGCGAATAACGTTATGCGCAGTCTCCTGTGATTTTGCAAGATCTGATCATGCTTGAAGTATAGTCAGTTTTGTTTTGGCTAAGGTCAAAAAGCTGGTGGGGCCATCATGAACTGGTTTCAAGTTGTTGATCTTCATCCAATGATTACTTTCTGAGAGCTTCTTTAAAAACAGTTCAGTGGTTCATGAGATATTCTGTTAACAAACAAACAGAGCTGACGTCAAAAGTTAATGCCAACATTTTTTACAAAGATGTTTCCCAATTTGTAAAGCTCAAACTATGTGTTGGGAATGACTCTCGGCTACTATCATACCAAATGTTAGCTAATTATTTGTCAAATTTACCAAGAGTCATTTTTATGTGGACCAATGACATTTAGCTGTGGTGGCCATCTTGAATTGGGATGGCTTCAAAAGGTTTTTAGTTGTAGATCCAATGGTGAATTTCTGAAAGCTTCTATAAAATCTGTCCAGTGGTTCTTGAGTTATTTATTTAGTTATTTATTTATATTTACCTATTTGGTTTGTCATTTTTGGGTTTGCTAAAATAGATAATCTTTAATCATCCGTTGTAGATATACATCTAATGATTGCTTTCTGTGAGTTTCATTAAAAATCTGTCCACTGACTCATGAGATATTTTGCTAACTCTACAGACAAACAAGCACACACACAAACAGGCAAAAAACCTTATTGCCTTTTGGCTTTTTAATAAAACAGGCAGCAGGTAAAATGAACCTTTTACACTTTTTGTCTTCATTTATATGTTTTATGCGATATGGAAGACATCAGTTACAATAAAACTGCTTGTGTTTTAGTAAGAATTCTTTTGTGCATCCATGATGATTATTTCTCATTACAAAGCCAAACTCAGATCTACCAACTGCCAGCTTTCTAACAAAGAAACATGTTTAGTTGTTCCAGTTTCTGAACTTCCTCCGTGATTGTGAATGTGCTGTAACAGTTCTCCTTTTACTGACACTAGTCTGCACTTGTCTATTTGAACACACACTGTGTTGGAAGTTCAGGTAGGTTTCATTTTGACCAAAGCTGCACTGACCTTTGCAAGCTCTGCTTGTGAGGGGTACAGGTTGTGCAAAAGAAACCTGTAACCATATGGTAATCAGTGGGGGTTGTTGAAACTGCTGCATCATACAATTACCCATATATCAATGCTAAATTGAGTCTATAGGCTTGTGAAAACACTTCTGATCATCACAAAATATCTGAAAACGATTGCTTTTTAAAAAATAAGTCTTTATCATTATATTATTTCTTACAGTCTCATATTTTTGCCAAATAATTCTACGCAAAAAAATAAACATGAACAACTTGAGATTAAAGTTCAGTAAATGCACTCCTTTAAATCAAAATACACTTAGGTCTACTACCAGTAAAGATTATTAGATAAATGCATTATGACACTACAGCTGTGCTTTAAAAAAATACCCAAATTTAGACGAACAAAAGTCGGAAGGCTGTAATAATTACAGCAACAGTCCCGCCACCATCATTATGCATCAGCCTAATCAATGGTCATTGCGCTTAAGGGGGGCTGGTGTGTCATTAATGAATAGTTCCAATAAGTGGTGTTTTTTTGTGTATGTGTGTGCATGTGTGTGGGGGTGTGTTTGTGTGTGGGTGTGCGACGGTGTGCATGTGTGAGTAGTTAATGTTAACGTCACTAATGAGTAGCTGAGACACATGGAGCCTGTGGACACCTGCTACTGCCATTAGTCCCAAAGAGCAGACTAATCACACTGGCTCTCAAATTTGAGCAAGTTATTCAGTGTCCCTCAGATTCAAGAACCCTTCATTAAAGGAACCACACGAGTGTTCGGCAGCAATACCAGCTGACGTATGCTTCTTCTAGAAATAAAAATAGATGGGAAAATCCTGTCTTATTGATCTAATTCAAGAGCACCAACCATCTGGAAGAGCTGCCTAAATTTAGGGAGCCTTCTTTATAAACTTAAGGTAGGATCTCACTGGCTAGGAAGTGTTGGAGGCCAGTTAACAACTCAAAATTATTAACAACAGATAAAGTGTATCCTGAGAGTTTGTGACCAAGTGACCAGAAAGCCGTGCAACCAATGTTTTGCTGGGCCAGTTTTTGAAAATAATGGCTTCTTTTTGCAAAATTGTATTTTAAGCCATGCACATTAGTTTGTTGTGCACCTCACACCCACCTCAGCACCCTTTGTACCCATCTTAGCAGCTGCCCCCATATTTATGATTTTATCTATGGGGAAACACTTTTGAAATGAGGAATGCAGATTTGGACCATTATTTTAATAATCATTTATTATGTGCATGGTTAGAGCTGGACATTCGGAGCACAAATGCAAGTTACGCAATATTTACAATTGAGCTGCAGCCCAGTTAGATACAACCTTTAATGACTGAAGTAGACTAAGGCTGAACTGGAAATCTTAGTTTATCGAATATCCCTTATCAACTGTATAAATGAATTTCATTTTGGGCATTTCTAGCTTCAAAACTATAAAGTTACATAATGTTTTTTTAAATCTAAATGAGTGTAACTACAAGTGTCTCAGCAAGTATGAACACACTACAACCTGTTGCCTTTTATGTTATTCACACACCCTTTTGTTTCCTTTGCCAATCTGACTGAATCATCCTCACAACAATTTCAAAAATCAATCCTAAGTGAATCCCAGTCCTTACCTGTTCCTATGACTACTGGAAAGACAGAGAACTGAGTGTGAATGCAGTTGTGTTCTACTACTGTACTGTATGTAATATGCATAAATTAAAAATTGTTAGGGTCAGATTGGACCTGGAGTCTGTAAGACTGAAAGAATTGGGGAACAGATACGGCTCATATTGTCAGGAAAAACCCGGCAGGAAGGAACAGGGGACTGAGAGCTGGAGGTTACTGGTGCTGCAGGTGCTCTGCAGGTTTCAGCCGTGATTTGCTGATTTGCAAGGCCTGAAGAAAAACCACGACCTCCCACCCACTCTATCGCCATGGGATATGCTAAAGAGGAGATCTCATCCTCTTTAATCATCATTCACTTTTGTGTATATCTGACTGTCTCCCTCTATTTCTGCTCTTTTTATTGTCCACCACCTAAGGCTATAATGTTTTTGCCCATATCTGTGTGTGTGTTTGTTTGTCTGCAGCTTTAGCAAAATATCTCATGACCCAGTGGAAGGACTTTAAAACTTGCAGAAAATAATCATTGTATGTACCTCTACAACTGATTAACTTTTGAAACCAACCAAAATGATTAGCCAACTGACCAAAGAAAACACAAAATGAACCACAAAACGGATTGTATTGAAACTTTCAGAAAATAATCATCGGATTAACACCTACAACTCGTTAACATTTGGAGGCAATCCAATTCAAGATGGCTGCTACAGCTAATCAACATTAGCCAACACAGAAATGGCTATAAATCAGCCACTTTTACAAATAATGAGGTGAAATATGAAGTGGTGGTAGCTGAGTGTCATTTACAACTCATAGGTTGAGTGAGAAATCTTGTGTTATCACATGCGATTACACAGAGCGTTATTTTTAAGGTTTGACCAAAATGCTTGATGACCACTCATTTTCCAACACAAGATAAAACTATGGGTGACATGCATTTTTAATGCTAGGCCTTTAATTTTGGTTTTGGCAACATTTTCTATTTGACAATCTCTTTAACTTCTACTATATGACTGTTCATCAACCCACTAACCAACCTGCAGTCACGAAAACTGAACTAGTGACACCACCAGCCAGGTGCTGTCAGTGTCCCACCAAGCATAAATGAGCACATGACAAATTCATTTATATAGTCAGTTTAGCTCAACTTCCTTTATTAGAAATGGTTCTCACAGGAGTTTTATCACAGGGCTGCAGGCCTAAGTGGACAGGCTGTAGCAATGGAGAAGAGGAAAGAAACTATGAAAAAGGGAACCAAAGCCTACTTCCTGTAACTATTACAGCAACAAACAGACAAGCAGGAGCTCAGAGAGGCATCTGCCTGCACACAAACAGCCAGCATCTGTGTCTATCTCTGTTCTTTTTGTCTCTTTATCTCAGGAGATAGAAGCAACAGTTGGAGATCACGTCCTCATTAGTGTCACTGCATATCTATGCCTGCTGCCTGAATATATCGATTTAATAGATACTTTGTAAAACATTGTTTTATATATATATATATATATATATATGATTTAAACAGAATACACATAAAAAAGCCTGATAGGAGCAAAGAGGGAGAGAGGGAGGCTGTTGCCATGGCAGCTGAAGCCGCTGCAGTCGTCATCACAAGGCTTCTTCTGCATCGTGCTTGCGTTACCGTGTGTGCGCGCGTGTGTGTGTGAGTTTGCCCTCCTCTCTCCAGACAGGAGGTGAGGACATCCCCCCTCTAACACCGTGCCAGCAGTGAGAGAGAGGAGGAGAGACAGAGAGAGCGAAACCCCATAATGCACTGCACGCTGCAGGGCTGAAGTCGTGCAGATTCATCAGTTCCTGTTTGAAGGGGTTGTGTCTGTTAATATATATTTGTGTGTGTGTGTGAGAGCGTGCACACACCCGTGGAGACAGACCGAGAGCAGGAGGAATACAGACACGCAGGCAGGTAAGACGGCTTTGCTCTGACCGTACAGGACGGCTGCTGTTTTTACAAGATGATCTGTTTCTGTGTGTGTCTCTGCCCAGCGAGAGGAGGAGGAAGAGAGCAGAGAGTCGCTTTATTCAGCTCCACACAGATGCCACGGTGTTATTAATATTTGACATGTTATGATTCTGACAACTTCCTTGCCTGTTGCTAGAGACAGCGTTCTTTTCTTTCCACTCAAAAGCAAGCATCTCAACTGAAAACAGTGGACATACATGTCAAATATCTGTGAGTTTGTGTCTGTCACAGTTGTTTCGGAGTTTTTGTTTCTTCCCTTATTGCAGATGCTGCTTAACTGTTGGAAAATTTGCATGTGCCGGGAGGTTTTGCATATGCCAAAGTGACAAAACCTGTTTTAAACTCAGAGTAACTTTTAGTGAGACAGTAATTCGGGAGTGGAATTGAACTGTGTGTGTAATTCTGAACTTTTCAGGTCAAAGAGAATTTGGTTGAATTTTGGTTTCATACGTTTAATTACATTAATTATTATAGAAATTTAAATATATGCCTCTTTTACCCAGTCAAAAAAAAATGAGAAGAAAAGACAGTTTAATTTAGGTTATGACAGAAATGCTTTATGAGGCTAGCATGAGTTAAGTTGCACAACCAGCAGTTTGTTCCACCACATGAAATCATGTGCTAAAAGGAAACTATTTCCTATTTTTGCTTTATCTATATGACACCAGAGTGAACTAAAAGCGCACCATCTCTGTTATGGGTCATTTTGTGGTTTAATTGCCACTGAGGCTCCTGACCATATCATTTGCACCAGAGAAACAAACGGGCTGGGAAGTGCAATTGCAGCATATGTGCAGGGCAGGGACCCTTAACTTTCATTACTCCAAGACTCAGATGAGAAATTTCAGGCTCATTCTCTGGAACTGTGTTGTAAAATTATATTTAAACGCGGTAATGTGTAGGCTTTTAGTGGAAAAAAACGGAAGCTTGTGGATTTTAAATTGAATCATTTTTCTAAAAAAAGGTACGATTTAAATGGGATAAACTGAAAAAAATTGGAAACATACATATTACTGTCTAAGAATCTAGTATTTAAACAGAATACTGTTCAAAGTATTTTGTTTATGTCACTTTTATCAACAAAACGTCTCAAAGGAGCTTTTGAGATGTTTGTATCTTGCACCTTTGACAAAGTGTTTTATGTCGATCTGGGGAAGCTGCTTATACGGAACACTTTAACAGACAAGGCAAAGAGCTTTTGTCATCTGGGAAATAAAGGAAAAAAAATCTATGCTGCAGATCAGACAGAAAAAAAGTCTTTTGAATATTCATTTTGTCAACGTTTAACACAGAGAGAGCATCTCCCCTGCAGAAACCCACCTGTCAAAAATCAAAATGGAGAACCTCCTCTTTTTCATTACAAATTCTTTTATGAAGAGCCTCCCTCCACAGTGTCACTTATCTACTAATAGAATTATTCACCAGAAACCTATGCGACAGTAGTATCTACGTATATCCCTGGCTGGGCTCTGTATTCAGTGTGTCTGTGTTCAAAGCAGAGATGTTCAAAGTGTGCATGTGTGTGTGAGGCTGTATAGTCCCCTCAGTATCTGTGTTTTTGAGGGATGCTGTAAGTAAAAAAGGAGAAATTTATAGCTGTTTTTAGTTAAAGGCTTCCAAAAACAATTGTAAAGAAGATTGAGCACAAGCAGGTCCAGAGTAAATCCAGCATTTTTTAAAGAAACAAGGGTCCTACAATGCAATATAATTTTTGTTACAATATAATATAACACAGTAAATGCAATTTAATTTGATGTGAGACAACAAAACAATATATTAGAATACAATGTGTTATAGAACACTTCAATATAACACTAAGACTATAAATACAATGTTATGCAATGCAACATGATACAGAACAATATGATATGATACAGTATACTACAATGCCATTTGATGGGATGTAATACAATACAATACAAAATACAATATGATGTGATACAATATATTATGATGCATTTTGAGGAGATGTAATGCAATACAATACAATACAGTACAATCCAATACAATATGACAAAGGACCATTTGATACAATGCAATACCCTGCAACACAATACAATTTTATACAGCACAGTTTGATGAGACACAACCCAATATGATTAGATCAGATGCAATACACAGTACAAGGTCAAAATGTGATTTGATGCCTTGAGATACAATAAAACACAATCTGATATATTTTATTGCCCCTTTGGAGAAATTTGCCTGGTCTTAATGCTATCCCAATAGATGCACAATTACCATTTTAAACAACATGCAAATGCTGTATAAAAAAAGAGACACCGATCATGTCACCATGTTTTCAATGATGACTTTTAATGCCAAATATGCAGTTTTTACATGTTTTAACAATGTTCTTCTGCTGGTTTGCTGCTGTTTTCCACATATTGGAGGTTTAAATGTGTTGGCTGTAGAACATAAAGCTGTTCAGTTGCACGGCATAGACACAGACACTCTGCACAATCACATATTTATGATTAGAGACTGAAGATGAGAACTTAGACCTGCAGTGAGTATTGAAAACCTGGCAGACCAAAACCAGGGGTCCCTGTTGGAATTTTCCACTGTGTTAGATCTGTGAGGTCCTCTGGTGCAACTTCTTTTGCTCTTGGTCCAGCTCTGGCTTGGATTAGCAGAAAAGATCAGAGGTAATATATAAACCCAGATCTCCCTATCTTACTGGCTCTGTCTTTGTTCTTTTTTTTTTTCTTTAACAATTTTTACTTCATTCCTGCTTTTAATGATGTGGAACACAGGGGACATATGTTCAGAAGTCCCTGACTTTGTTTTGATATGATCAGAATGAGGGACACTGACTCAAGTCAGAGAGCGGCGCCTAACAAAAAAATCTTTCGTTCTCTCCTCCATACAGAGACATCAGCAAGGCAGTGAGCAGGCTCCTTAGTGTGCATTAAATTATCTGCAGTTGCAGCAATTATCTGGAAGTCCGAAACCTTTCATTGTGCCTTGATTCTTTATTGAAAGTCTCCCTCTTTAGACAAAAAGCCTGTGAATAACTTTTATTCAGGAACACAATTTAAAAAGCAAATAATATAAATTTATATGGACATGGTTTTTAAACTTCTATAATATTTTTAAATAATACAGTACAAAAATAGAGAGTTTGTGCAGCTTTCTTTTAAATGTGTCAATATTTCTTTTCCAAGGAAGTTTTTATTTTTAAAGTAAAAAAAAAATGTATTCTTATGAGCTTCAGAACAAATTTGTTGTTGATTAGTTGGAAAATAAGGTTTTACTTCTCTTATTCACCATTCTGTTCAATGCAATTCCACTCCGACAATTTAAACTAATTCTAAATGAAGCAGTATTTGAACAAAACTAAGTCTGGAGACTAGGTTTTAGTGAGTTTAAGCCTGAAAAAAGTGATAAAAAATTATCTTTGATTAGGAACACTAAGATTGATAGCTCTAGGTTTTTGAGTTGCCTGCTTTTACTGGCAAAAGCATTTACTGATTTATGCAGGGTATCTAATGCAGGTTCCAGTAAATTACTTAAACATGAAAAGATATGATGTTTGCCAAAACATTGTTGCCATTTCTTGCTCTTTTAGGTATATTTTTTATTTATTTATTTTTCAGTCTTGCTTACACATGGAAGTAGTGTTTTAAACCTATCATTTTTCTTTTTTTAAAATCAGTTTCAGCATAAAAATGTTGAAACGCCACCCATTTTTTTGTGTTAAGTGGTCAAAATACACCCTTCTGAAAACAATGATGTCATAGCCTCACTTCTAATCTAATCTATGACACCAGTGGTTCTCCTATTCTTGTGTTTATCTCTTTCATCCAACGTGAAACTTTCATGTGCAATCGTCACGCCTTGTTTCCTGTTTCTGGTGTATTTTCATGGCAGCGTTACTGCGCCACATTCAGTCCTGGCATAGTTACTACAGCATTTTCAGTGTTTCTGTGTGAATTAAGACTTTTTCAGAAACTGTGCTGTGTTTCCAAGGATGCTTTTTAGAAGTGACAAATAAAAAACACTGTTATTGAAAAACTGCATTACCACGTGGACAAGGCCTTGTCAAGTCTATCCAACATGAACACAATTGGGGACACTGGATCCTGTTAATAGTTCAGCAAAGTTCTCCAAAGCAGCTGCAGGACCTTTTTTGGGCACGAGAGAATGACTTGCCAGTTCTGAAATCGAAATTCCACACAAGCAGCCTCTGTGGCGTGTCGTTTTGGCTCTATGAACGAACTGATAAATATTTATAGAAGCTGGAGCTAAACATTAACACGTAGGGCAGCTCAAAGATTCATCATAGGTGCTCCTGAGGGCAGGCTGCAGGCTGCTGTTCAATCAACACCTTTCTGTTAGACTCTTCCACACACACAAACACACAATCGCTCGCACACAAAAGCCGATACAGTGATAAATTCCAAACAACCTGATATATTGCAGACACCAGCCGACGATGTGGCTCTGACTCACTCGGTAACACCCACCCGACATACACGCGCACACCTCGACAAGCACAACACCACACATTCACAGATGCACATACACATGCACCTGACGTAGTGTTTGATGGAGTTAGACGCCATGGCAACAGAGCTGTGACTCTTGGTGTCCTGTGAGTGGACTGAAGCTGTGGAGGAGGGAGGAAAATACCAGCCAGCGCAGCTTCTCAAGAGCAGCTATTATTCTTCCCAACCTGAACCTTTTCTCTCCATTCTCTTGCTGTCTTTTCACTACCACCGCAGCCTGTAATATTCCTTCTGTTTCTCTTTAAGTGTGTTGTGAAGGCACTGGCTTGAAAAAGGCAGAAGAGAGTTCAGCAGGCCCAAGTTTATAAAGCCACTGATTGTGCAGAATCATCAGAGGGAGTTGCGCTGATGCTCGCAGGCAGAACCAGGAAGTCCTCCACCTTTTGTGTGGTCTCACTTGCAGCATCTCCCCGTTTCAATCACGAAAACGAAACGCTCTAACTCCTCGCTTCTCCAATCACTTTCAGCTTTTTTATTCGTGTGAGTTTGTTTTCTTATTCACCTTCTTCCTCTGTCAGTCATGTTTTAAAGATAAATAAGTGGGCATTCAGGTGCACAGATTTCACATCCATAAAGATTTACGGCCTGCAGACAGATGGTGGAGAGAGACATGGAACTGTGTAGAAGAGCTGCAGAGTTTTTTGGTCTCCGGGTTGCATTTTCACGGTCTGACTGTCAGCATTTGTTAACATACAACCATCACAAACAGATGCACACACAAACACTTTCTCACACAGTGTGAAACTGGGTGGCTGTTGACAGTAAAAGTTTGTCCGTTCCCCTACATTACGTTACCCTCCCCTCTTTTTTTTTTTTTTTTTTTGTGTCCGATCCAAGTGTGAGCTGTGAAAGGTGAACTCGCAGCCTGTTGTGGATAAATTATGTGTGACATGTTTAGCTGTGCAGCCTTATATGGAGCCTGGTGTGGCTGAATACAGTATAGCTCTGCCAGAAGGGAAGGAAGGAGGGAGGGAAGGCGGAAAAGGAGGAGGAGGAAGGAGGAGGAGGAAGGAAAAAAGAGGCAGGGTAGGGTAAAGCGAAGGAAAAAAGGAAGAAGGAGGAGGAAGGAGGGGAGGCAGTGACAGAGGGAGTGAAAAGAGAGGACTGCTGTGAAGCAAGCATGAGGTTTTCGCTTTCCATTCTCCCCTCAGCAGCAGTCAGATGAGTCCTTGCAGAGATACAGTAAGTCTTTGCTGTTTACTCTGATTATGTGTTTAAAGTTACGTCCAATTTGTGTTTATTTAAGCACATAAGTCGGTTAGCTATCCTTATTTTTTCTTCTTTATTTGTGAATTTTAAGTGTTTGACAGACTTTTATAGCTACTGTTTTACTGCCGTTGACTGGTAGTTTGAGTTGCTACTGTTAAAAGACAACAGAATAGGAACATTAGGGTATAAGGTTCTGCAAAAAAAGAAAGCAGAGTCATGCACAAAGACAGCACTGATATATATTCATTTTTCTGGAAAACGTATCCTTCACTCTCTCTTTGACTCAGCTGGTTTCCTTTTGTTAACACTAAAGCTAAATGCATTTATAGAAGAATAAAATAAAAATATAACAGAAACAGTCCGTTTCATTCCCACACATTTGAAAAGCTTCACGCTCCTCCTGTATAACAGCAAGACGACTGGTGTTTATACTTCAGCTGCCCTCAGGAAATGATTCAAAGTCCAGCGTCACTCAAGCCCTCTGTTTTAGTCTGACATACTTACTTGAGGGTACACACAAGCAAAACAAAGGAAAAAAATCTAAAAAAAAGTATATTGCAAAAACATAACTCAGGAATATAAGATGAGCAACAGGCTGTGGCCAAAAAGTTGTATTAAAAAATGATAAAATAAAACAAAGATTTTGCCACATTTATCTTTTTTGTAAAAAGATGTGGAAAAGTGGATCAAGGAGGTAATGAACCTGTCAAAAGGTCCTAAATTGCACAGTAGCTGCTCATAGAACATGAACTAAACCAGTGGTTTTCAAACTTTTAATGCTGCCCCCACTTTAGAGGGAGGAAATTTTCCAGGCGCCCCTCGGCTCAACAAGACTAAAACAAAATGAAAAAGTTAATGTCTCAAAATGATATGTTTAAAATTAAAAAATGAAAAAAAAAACCCTCAAGATTTACATAATTCTTTTATTTTTCTCTTTGTATATTATTGTGCTAATTTAAAAAAGAGTTTTTGTGACGTTTTGTCTCCAGATTGTTCTTTTAAGCTGAGCTTTTTTAAAATGAAGAACAGTCAAACAAGTTTGCTAACTGCACTTTGCTAGAACAGTAACAAAACACTGCTCCATCAGCCCCTGACTTTTCAGAAATAGAAATAAAATAAATCGAGCAATCACTTTTAGAACTAGTTCGCACTCTATTTCAGTCATATCATCAGCTGGTTTATATGCCAGATGTCCTGCTCAGATTTACCCATCTCAACCATCAATCAGTCTGACCATTCATCCCTGATTTAAGTTGACACCTCCTCCAGTCGGCAAACTTTTACTCCAACAAAGAGAGTGAAACCCTTGTTTGTCTTCGGTTCCATCCGGATTGTGCATCGTTTAAAAAATTGGTGGACCCACTCTCCACACTGAGCAGCATATGGTCCGTCCATCTCATCACTATGGAAACCCAGTTTGTGTAACACAAGAGGCTGCAGCAATGTCTAAAGTTTAATTCCACCAAAACCCTTTTTAGAACCAAAAATAAATAAAACTACCTAGAAGCATTCGGAAAGCACAAACCTCCGCCAAAGCCGTAGGGGTCATTAAAAAATTCACGGATCTGCTGACTGCTGCTTCCATTCTTTGCTATTTTTCTTTTCTTGCTGGAACTTATAATTAAAGGTGTGTCTGACTTTCAGCCTCTTAGACGTGCCTGACCTTTGTCTTTATTTAATAATCTTTTTAAAGGTTTAGTTAAAGAACATTCAAACACATATTCACATCTCTTTGACCGTTTTTACAATGTGAGTTGGCACAGTTGGTAATTTTTGTTTAGACACTCTTAGTAAAATTTCTGTGAGTTAAATCTCAATGCAGAGTATTGCTGAGAGACAGTTTTTTTTTCTTCTGCTAAAGGAAAGAATTTAGATTAGAAGTCTGTAGCTCTATTGTCAAGGCAATCAAGAAAGACTCAGAAAACTGAATTTTCTAAAAGAAGACATCATGTTTGAGTGGCAATGGAGCTGTGTGGGTGGCCCACCCACTTATATGTATGTTGGCGAAAGCACATTAAGTATTCGTTTTACCCAAACAAGATACATTCCTGTAGTTTAAGGTGTTGTATGTGATGTTATTTATCAAGCTGATGGTGCGTTACACATTGCTTTTATCTATACGCTCTCCGCTGTTTTGTCTACACACTCTTCTCAGCCTCTAATCTCAACACCTCTCTTTCTTTTTCACAGTTTTACACTCTCACGCATCCTGCCTTTGTCTCTCTCTGCAGCTTTCTGTCTCATTCTTTGTCTTTAAGGGTTCATTATGGTTCACTCTTTGTTTCTATCCGTGTGTCTGGCTGAAAAACAAAAATCCCTCTGCAGATCAGAGAAAGCAGACCTACAAGGTCATTAGAGTATAGGACAGGAGGAGCATCACGTGACCCGGACTAAACAAATGCCTATGGGGGAAGAAAGGGATCGTATTAAAGAAGAGGATAAAATCTCAGCTGCATTTGACATAGTTAATTAAAAAAAGAAATATGGGTTTATATATGTTTCTTTAGTAAATGTGCCCTCATTTTATTTTTTTTTAATTTATTCCTCATATTCTGTCCTGTGGAAGTGATGTCATCTCCCTGCTGTCCTCAGGAGCCACAGGGCAGTCTGTCGAATGCAAATGAACGCTGCGTTTGTAAGAAAGAAAAAAAAAAATCCATGACATGAGCACAGTCTTAGTCAGATTTTTTTTTTTTTCAATTATCAAAGAAAAAGAAAATGGGGCGGTTGCTCTAATGTCAAGGTGACAGCAGTGGAACGTGACATGGAGTGCCCAGCCTCAGCCATTCGACACGGCGTGAAAGCAGCAGATGGACAGTCGCTCAGACAAGTGGTTTCGGGAGTCCTACGAGGCTATTTGGCGAGTGGCAAAATCACAAGGAGTTAGTCAATGGTGTATGATTGCTGTTTTCTCTGCAGTCTGCAGAGCTGTCACCGGACTAATGCACACTAGTGGAAGATGTAATCTATAGTAAATACAGTTGGCTCCACGGAGGAGCCCTCTGTGATTTCCACAGATTAAGGTGTCAAACTGAATTCACTGGTCACAGACATCTGAAGAGGACAGATTATCCCCCCATTTGGCTGAATGTTATTCTGATGACAAGTAGGAGATTCTGCACTTTATGTGCAAAAATTGAAAAGCCACAGATTTTTTTTCTTTCAGGGAACATCCACCGCTTTTGTAATTTTTTTATTTGATCTGAGAAGAAAATTACTGGCTTTAATATTTTTCATTTAATGAGCATGATGATCTTTATGCTTCACATAAATGGCTGAAAAACATTAAAGCCTTTTAGATTCTAATCAGAAAAGAAAATCTTGCTGTTACTGTCAAGGATTTTCCATAGCTCAAAATATTCTTATCTTGCTGTAGTCATTCTCCATCTCTCTGTCTGAAACCTTCCCCTCTCTGTGCTCCCGTCTCATTATTCCCTGAATATCTCCACTCTGTTTTTCACAGGCCGTGCCACTTGTGCCTCCCTTCTGTCTCCCTGTCTGTCCTCCCTCCTGACACTGTCTTTCTCCTTTTTTGTTTACATAATTGCATTATTCATTACCACATGTTTGTCCAGGTAGATATGTGTCTGTGCATCAGAGTAGGGCAGACAGAGTTAAAGGGATAGTTTAGATCTTTTGAAGTGGGGCTTTGTGGAAAGGTTATAAACAGTTAGTATCTTACCTGTCGCAGATAGCTCTTTGAACCAGCTTAGTTTGGAAAATAGAGGTCAGTTCTATGGGTGCTCAGTTGCCTTGCAGTAAAACTGTGAAGTTTGATGTTCTCCTTGTTTGTGGTTTTTTCATGGTACTCTGGTTTTCTAGAACAGTCCACAAACATTTATGTTCGTTTAATACTCTAAATTGTCCCTAATTGTGAGAATGAATGGTTGGCTGACTCTATATGGCCATCTGTTGGACTGGTGGCCTTTTTAGGGTTTAGGAGTTTGCAGAATCAAGTGATAGCAGCAACTAGTTGTAGCACTCTCAATGCCTGCAGGAATGTCTTATTATTTTTGTAAGATTATCTGTGTAATTCTAAACTGGTTGTGACGTAAAGGTTTATAAAATAGTATTTGCATAAACTGCTGTGAAACTTTTGAGGCTGTAGTTGTTTTAAGATGGCAGTAATCTACTTTGGTTTTGGCCCTGCTTGTTAGCTTGTCAGTCAAGTCAGAAATAAACTCTATTTCTTCAAACTGAGGTTGTTCAAAAAGCTATCGTCAACAGGTAAGATATTAATTGTTCATGAACTTTACACAGAAGGCAACTTCAAAAGATCTGAACTATTTATATGTATGAAAGGAATGACTGCATGTGTGTGTGTGTTTGGAGTGTGTGTGTGTGAGAGCGTGTAAAGCTGTTTGCAGTTTTTCATGAGTAATCGTGGCCCTCTGTGTTTGAAATGTCACATGCAGAGGTGGTAAATTTACACTAGAGGTTTTTTTTTGTTGTTGTTTTCTCCAAAGTGAGCATTTTCTCTCTGGCACCATTCCCTCTCCCTTGTTTCTTTAACATCTCAATCACCTGAGCATCGATCAGTCACTGCCTCTCTCTCTCTGCCTGTCTGTCCATCTCACATTCTGTCTTTCTGTCTCTGTGACTCTTTGTCTCTCTTTTTTTTTTAAATCCATTTTTACATCTTTTTCAATCTTCCCACCCATGCTGTTACACACACACACCATCACACACCTCCTCCATTGCTATTCCTGTGAGGAGCAGACTAGTTTGGCAGTGGGCTGCTTTATGTCCATGAACTCAGTGACACCCATACTGCCGCTGCATTACACCACAGCTGCATCACAACAGCCAGGTAGCAACACTGCAGTGAAGGTAGGGGGAGAATGCACCTGCTCGCCCATATGTATGAATGCACATACAAAACATAACATACCATAACTATACCTCCTTCTGTAGCACACACAGATATTTTATCAGCTGTTTAAATATGTGGACTCCAACATCTCTAGTCCACTCTATGCACATAAGGCTCCTTAAACACTCGTGCTGATATCACAGTGCAGACAGCAGACTGCACACGTGCCACTTGACTGCACTCATCGTCTGTCCTCCCCTCTGTTTGTCTTACAGCTGAACGAAGAAGGCATAGAGTTTGTTTATGTGTGAGTGTGAGGTAGATAGAGAGAGCAGATGAGCGATAGCTCTGGATTTGCATACATGCTACACATGTGGTTGTTTTCTGGATAGCAAAGCAGTGTCTGACTTTCCATTTATCTATACGGCTGTGTTTCCTCTTTAGGTAGTGCAGATCTGCCACCTGGGAGGTTTGTGGACAAAAATAATGTGTGTGTAAAAAGGAAAATGATGCATTGAGGTGAAAGATGCCTCAGTGGAAAAAAAAAACCCTAAAAATATGATTATATAGCAGCATTGCTGCCAAATGATCAGCATGTTTGGATCAAATCTCAAGCTTGTCTTAGATGGAACATTTGCTTCAGCCATGCTTGTTGCCTAAACAAGTTATTGAGGTTTGTTAACCTGTGGTAAGGCTAAAAAAATGCATTTTAAAAAACATTTTGCATTTTTACCTCTCATCCACATTTAAACCATGTTTTTAGTAAAAAGAAAAACAAACCTAAACAAAACTAAACAAAAAACATAACAACCAGAATTTAAAAAAACTCTCAAAATGTTTTGGTTTTGACAAAGAACTTTGAGAACTGATGATGTAGCATGCTACTTTCCACATGCCCACTATTGCTTTGTGTGCTAGAAACCACAACAACGAAGACTGTTTTCACAGTGTTTTGTCCTATACCTTGACCATTTTGCCCTAACTCAGTTTCCGTTGAGCTTCAATCATGCTGAAAAGGTTAATGACTGAGAGGAAATTGTAAATGATGACAAAAACAACAACAACAAAAAAAATCCACTTGCCTATAGACAAATTTATCAACCAGAAATCAGACCACCAAGGAATCCACCTCCGACTGTCACTGGTTCCTTATGGAGCCCGCTGAACCTGATGTCATACAGGGTCGGTGATTCAGACAGAAATACTATAACTGTCCTGCTGGAAGTGTTCCACTCTGCATGCAAAATGCTACAGCCAGCTGCTGCTGCAGATGCTGTTCACCCTTGCAAGTAATCACAGAATTCCACGGAAATAGGTGCGTAACGTGAAACTGATGGTGATGATAAAGTTTATAAAATTGTGTTTGCTTGAATTGTTATGCAATGTTTGCAAATAAGGCTGTTTTATGAGGACAGCAATCCACTTTGGTCTTGGTCGCATTCAGACTAGCTGTTAGCTCGTCAATCCAGTCAGAACTCTGTTCTCCAAACTGATGTCATCCAAAGAGCTACCTGCAGCAGATAAGATATTAACTGTTTATAGCTTTCCACAGAACACCACTTTGCGACATCTGAGGTACTGCTTCAAATCAGTGTGTCAGAAGCTATCGCTACAACATGGTCTAAGCTAACTGCTACAGGCTAATTAAGGTGCAATGATGTTCTGATGTCCACGCCTCATTGAAGACTTTGTTTTTCATACATTTTTACCACATGGCTGGGATATGAGGCCTGGCCTGACACCATTAACCATTTGTCCTTGCTTTAAGCGTGGTTTATCCTGTTGCTGTGGCGATGATGACCTTGCAGCACATTACTGTGCGACTGCAGCAGAAGGTGTGAGAACAAGACTGAGATGAGCGACAGCACGACAGGGAGAGACACTGGGCAAATAAAATCAGGACAGCTACTATTAAAAGACGAGCCACGTTCACAGAGCTGTTTATGTCACATGAGACTTGGTGAGCAACTTAGCAAAGGGCCATTAGATTTCTAACAAGAAGACAAACATCAACTGAGAAAAAAAAAAAACATTAAACACTATAAGTGAAGAGCAGTAGAAAGGGAAAACATGCAGGATCAGAGAAAGATGAATGAAGATGATAAATATCAAGATGGTTTCAACAGAGCATCAGCAGTGCTTTAAAAATGCTTTTTATCTTCTTACGTCTCCCTCTGATTCTCTTCTTGTGCTCACCTCAATTTCCCCCTCTGACCACCTGACACCAACATATGCCTTGCACCAACTTATACTAATTACTCCTGTTTGCCTCCCATCACTCTCCCTCTGGCCTCTATCATTTTCTTGTCATCACTTCTGATCTCCTTTACTCTGTTTGCCACTTGCAGACTCCGCTCCCCCCACCCCACCTTTTCCTAATGCTCCTATCGGTATAAAGGGCAGCTCAGGTCATTTATAGATGATACCCTCATCAGCCGGAGATGCGGTGTAATACAAAACGTCCAGCATCTGGTTTTTGCTTCTGCAGTCAGCGCCCTTTAACCTCTCACATTACTGAGTTTCCTTCTCTGCCTCCATCTTTCATTCCTCTTTTTCACTTCTCTTTTTCATATAGCTCATATCCTGTGCACCATCACTTCTTCAGCTGCTGTTTGTTGTGAATAAATTTGATGTAAATTCCAATAATCTACCGTCTCTCTCATTAGCTACATTTCAAATATCCAGACAAAGTATGAACCATAAACTTTCTGCCTAAATAAACAAGTCCTTTTGGTTGCCAGACAGATAATCTGAGGACATGTTAACAAGTCATAGTTGACACTTCAGCTCTTGGGAAATATTGTTTTGAAGGAAACAGTTTCATCTTATTCTCCATTACATTTCCAGTTTTGCTGTCTGTTGTGTGTCATAGGAAAACAGGAGTAGAGAACCAACTGTTTCTCACTCTCTTCCATTTACCTTCTTTCTCTCCTCCAACTTATTTTTCACCAGGAGTCATTTAAGGTGAATAGGTGCCTTAGATCTCTGGCATCTGTTCAATACATTTTTCTCATATTTTCTCTGTATATTTATTTGCTCTCACATTCAGGGCTAAATGTGGCTTCAGTTAACTTTGGAATTCCACATGAGTGATGCCAAACAGCATGCATTAATTTCAGGATTTGCTGCTACTCAAAACACAGAACTATGGAACTGGCATCAATATAAATAAACTACTGGAATATTATTATTTATAGTTATATATACTAAGGTTTGCAATATTTGTTTGTCATTGATGTATTAGTTGTTCTGTCTTTTAGCTGCTCTTTGACATGTAAGGAGATAGTTCAGATGTTTTGAATCAATCAATCAATCAATCAATCAAATTTTATTTGTATAGCACATTTCAGCAGCAAGGCATTTCAAGGTGCTTTACATAATTAAAAAACAAAATAAAAACAGCACGTGACATTGAATAAACAGTAAGAAAGAGAAAAACATCGAAGACATCAAAAACCCGCACTCTAACCCTAATTTAGCCATAACTTGAAGTGAGGATTTGTGTAAAAGTTAATAACAATTAGTATCTGATCTGTATATAATTTTTGAACAACCTCAGTTTAAAGAAACACAGTTTAATTTTAGCTGAATTGATGAGCTAAAGCCTAGTCAGAGCAGGATCAGGAACAAAGTAGATTGTTGCCATTTTAAAGTGGTTCAGGTGAATTCTGTTTTATAAACCTTTACCTTTCCCAGGCAGCACCAGAACTGCTACTGCTAGAAACTACAACACAGCTAGCTTGCAAATAACCATTGTATTCTATGCAATGTGAAACTGACAGAGGTGTAAGGGCTTGTATTATAAAAAAGCCTTTTCATGAACTGTCATGAATTTCTTTGATTTTTTACAACAGCAATTCAATTTGTCCTTGCCCCTCACTCTCCCAAACTATCCATTTGCTCATCAATGCAAGGAGAATAAAACATTTTTTCAACCAAATTTAGACTGTTCAAAGAGTTATCTACAATAGGTAACCTTTCCACAGAAACCCACATCAAAACATCTAAGCTATGACTTAAAAACACAACGTTCAGGATTTGCTGCTACTCAAAGCACAGAAATACGGAACTGACATCAATATAAACAAACTACTGGATGACTATTATTTATAATCAATGTTAAGTTTAGTCAATGTTTATTTCCTGTATATTGTAGTGTTTGTGGTTTTGGTCATATTTTGGATTTAAAAGTAGAGCATTTACTGGTAAAGTCCTTTCTTCTCTGATCAAACTTATTGCCTGGGCTATAGTTTACCTGATGGTATAATAAAATATTCTGCCTCCTGCTATGAGAGTTATGGGGAATGATTACATATATTATTCACAAATACTAAAATGCTTATTGAAGGACACTTTATTTATGTTTCCTCAATGCCAGAGTCATTTCCCGCATTCCATACCCCTTTGTTTCAACCTTCTGTTTTAAGGTAAGCCTTGGTCTCCTCTGTGTTGAACCGTACTGGGTTCACGTTTATTGAATCGGATGTATTCTAACAGAGCTGTTACCATCTTGGAATTGCAAAGGTACAAGTAAAAGTAAAAAAAAAAACGCAACTCCTTTGAGGAAAAAAAGCGTGTCATTGCATTTGGTCATACGGATGAGTTTGTCTTATCAAATTTGTAAGAAACTTCTAGCTTTTAAATTCTTTTTTTTTTTTGCTGTTACTGTGAATAGAGCATTTTCTCTTTCATTTCAGCGGTACTGGATATTCAGTGGGCTTTTGCTCTGATCTCACATTTCCTCCCTGCTTAGACGCATGACCTCAGAAGAAGTAATAGCAGTGCTGTGGTGAGCTGTGTGTGTGTGTGCGTGTGTGTCTGTGTGTTTAACTGTTGACTCACCATCTCTATGCTTCACAAAATCATTTCCAATGAAGTCGCTTTTCTACAGCTCCTCACCCAGAGTTTTGTGTTGAGTTCGCATAATAACTCAGACAAGTGTTGGCCCTATTTATAAAATGTATTCATGCATTAGGAAAATAAATGCTATACAATGCATAACTGGCTTCACAGTTTCACTAAATCTCGTGACTCACAAAATAAAATAGATTTGTTCATTTTTGGATAAAGTGAAAAAGAGGTTTTTAAAGTGAATTAGGGTTTATATAAAGTTAGACTTGATTGCTAATTAAATAAGTGGCTTTGGATTTCTTAAAAAGTTGTAGCCATTTTTTTTGTCTTTACATTTTCCCTACACATCAGTTCATGGTGTTTATTTATACAAAAAAAACTAGTTCAGTAGTAAAACTATCTATTTTCCAAAGAATCCTTTAGGACCTAAAATTATCTTGTTAATTAAAAATGTTTGTTTGCTTGTTTTTAAATACTTTGTAATTATTCTGTAAGCGTTTTATTCGCATGCAAAACCATACATTTAGGCTTGAGTGGATCAACAGAGACCAGACTAAGCAGGAATCCTCAGGATATGAGTAAAAACAGGTGATGTAAAACATTTTGCCAGAACTAAACTTCCATTGTAAAGGAAGCTGCCTCGGCCTGTTCCTCATGTACACACAACAACACACTCATACTTCCAAAAATATCAGCTTTGGATTAGTAAAGTAGTTCACAGTGTCAAGACCAAATATGCAGTCAATTTTTAACCAATAATTTTAATTTCATTTGTTCTCCTTTTCCACTCACTATTATTCCTGACTTTATTTTTGAAATTGCTAGATCCACACTGCAAAATTAGTCAACAGTTTAAAAGTTTCATTCATTCTGCATGATTGTAAATATCTAGCTTGATTAATGTGTTTCAAACAAATTTT
Organism: Kryptolebias marmoratus; assembly: GCF_001649575.2. Taxonomy (NCBI): domain Eukaryota; kingdom Metazoa; phylum Chordata; class Actinopteri; order Cyprinodontiformes; family Rivulidae; genus Kryptolebias; species Kryptolebias marmoratus. Next base: position 10,559,468 of record NC_051431.1, on the reverse strand, counting down.
GTCATTAAAAACTGATTCATATCAGACATGCACAAGTTGTATTATAAACTCTTACCCGCTAAGTCAGATTTTGGATGCTTTTATTTCTTTATCAAAAAATGTCTGAAAGCCTCCAAAGTTTAAACCTTTATTAACTTAACTTTATTAGAAGGTTGAACGATTTTCCTTTGTTTTGTTTTTAAAATAGACCTCAGTTTTCAAAGCTACTGAACTACTGAATTCACTCTTCAACAAATTGCAAACTGAAGTAAGACATATTTGTGAACATTTGTGAGTGTTTAACTGCAGCAGGGCAGCTCTTTGCCTTGTGCTTTCTCAGACTGTTTGCTTTAGCTGTTTCTGGACATGCTCAGTTGCATCACTTTAGGTATATAATTACTGCTGTCACCATAAAAGGCAAGCAATTATGTAATTGCCTGTGTCTGTGTGTCTGTGCTTGCTTGTTTGTCTGTCTGTTAGCAAAATATTTCATGAACCCCTGGACAAATTTTAATGAAACTCCTAGAAAATAATCATTGCATGTACATCTATAACTGATAACTTTTAGGGTCAACCTGATTCAAGATGGCCACCACAACTAATCAACCTTAGGAAACACAAAAGTAAATAAACTTTGTCAATTTTACAGATATTAAGTTAAAACCTGGTGTGGTACTATCTGAGAGTCACCCACAACACATATTTCAAGCACTAAAAGTTGCACAGATCTTTGTTTAAAATTCTGACATGCAACTGTTGGCAGGTGATATGCACTGGTGATATGGTGATATGCAAACAAAGATTTTAAATCAGAAAAAAAAGCAAAACAACTTTTTAGTTTGTTAGTTTTTATGATTTGACCAAACAAGCTGGTTACATGTTTTTAAGACTGATATTCACAGCTTTAATTATATTCAAGACCAAGTGCTCATCAGAGGTAAGGACATATCAAGCTGGTTGGTCAGGTTTAGTTATTAGGCACACAACCTGTCTTTTCTTCAACCTGACTCAGCATCTGTTCTAAGAATTTGAGGGTTTGACTCATTCAGATGAGAAGCGTTTTCCACCAAAGTGCTTCACTTCAGATTTATACCTTTTCATAGAAACACTTCTGTTTAGTCATAGTCCATAAAATTATTGTAGCATGTTTTTTTTCTTAGAGGAGGTGGAGATTTGGAGCATTAAAAGTTATTTACTTTTTTGTCAGTATAATAACCCAAAAATGCTAATTTGAATTTTATGAAACCTGGAGAGTTGAAACTTAGGCAAATAATTTTTCATTTGTCTCTGTCGTGGATCTGGATCACTTCCATTAGAACTTGCAAAATACTGCAGAACATTTTGATGAATTTCATTTATCTGTGTTTGCATTTTTTAGAGCTTTGCAGCTGTTGAATGTTTATATTTCTCACCAGCACCAAAACACAAATTTAACACTGTTTTTGTAAGCCCAGCACACACAAAGCCGCTTGCATTAACATTTAGCCTATGCTAAAATCACGACCACCTGTAGGCTTTTATCACAGAGTGTACCTTACTGTGGATGCATGTTTTGCATAAAAATAATAAAAAACAACTACCAGCCATTTACAGACCTTTTATTTAAACAGTAATGCATATTGTTAAATGAATGTACCATTCAAATCACTTGTAACCCTTATTATGTTGATACCTTCTGTGCACATTTTCATTGTACATTTCTGTATTAAGTTAAACAAGAATTAATCAGATAGATAATGAAAAAAATCCCTGCTGGGTAATAGTAATTATGGACAATCTTACAACAATATAGACGAAGAGTATCAGGTGACCTGCACACCTGGAAGCAGAGTAACTTGAATCACATTAGCCTGTGAATATCAACAAACTCATTTTAAAGTTGTGCACAGATTTCAGTATGATTAACTGCTTTATATAGTATAAAAATCATTGTAGCAGATTCACAAAAAGCCCGTCTTTAGAGTGACGTGGAAGTGATGTAACCACATGGCTCAGGTGGTAAATTGGTCATCTTTCAATCAGAAGCTTATCAGCTTTACACCCAGCCTCTTGACTTCTTAGAAAAAAAGTGCTGCATTTATGTACAGTGCAAACATATAATAAAAAGCTCCAGTAATTGTTTGTGTGCTAAACTCTTAAAGTCTGCAGATTTTTGTGTTGTGATTTCTGGGTTTATGTTGCTGTTATTTTTTGGCATCTTCTCACTATGTTTTTCATAATTTGCCACTTTGGTGGTTCTGTGTTTGGTTCTGTTGAGATCATTTTTATTTAGTTCTTTTGCTCTTTCATCATGCTCACTATTCTTGTATTATTGGTCTGTTTGCTCGTTTGCTTTTAGCTATTCTTGTTTTTTTCTTTACACATGGTTTTAGTTTTATAATTACATCATTTACTTTGTGTAAGTCATCATCTAACCTCAGTGTAAATACTCCATTTGGGTTACATTTGTTCTCTGAACTTAACTTGTTGTTCATTCCATGTAATGCTGAGTTAGACATTAAGTTGTTGTTTTCTTGTATACATTCATTTTTATATAACTGCACATTAATTCTAGTTATGAAAAAAAGCTTATTTACATCACCTCACTGCCTCCAAACTGTCTAACTGCAGTTGGATTCTCCAGTAATATGACAAATGAGAAACATATTGGAAATCCTTTGTAGAACTTGAATTTGGTTAAAACATGAAACATGCACATATAAACCAATTCTAGACAGTTTTGGGAATCTTCAAAGATCAAGGATAGGGTTAGGGTCTCTTTAGGGTTTAAGGGACTAGGGCTTTTTGCCTCAGGGCTAGGGTTAGGGTCCCCTAATTGTTTGAGGGGTTAGGGCCTTTTGGCTCAGGGCTAGGGTTAGGGTCTCCTTAGGGTTTAAGGGATTAGGGCCTTTTGGACCAGGGCTAGGGTTAGGGTCTCCTTAGGGTTTAAAAAATTAGGGCTTTTTGCCTCAGGGCTAGGGTTAGGATCTCCTCATGGTTTGAGGGGTTAGGGCCTTTTGGCCCAGGGCTAGGGTTAGGGCCTCCTTAGGGTTTAAATGCATAAAAGTCATTGGCATTTATTATTATTATGATTTAGAACAGCATTTGCAAACTGTCTGCATTTTTCATCTTTTGCTTAAAATGTTTCTCTTGGTATTTTTAAGTCACCATTAGTAATTTGCTGTTCAATTGTTTCGCACCTTGGTCGTGTTATCTTTCCCTTTTTTCTATCTTTAAGTGGAAGTTGAACAAGAGAATAAAAATTAAAACATTTTAAAAATTGTTTCCATGAAAAGTTTTGTATTTTCATGCACCATTTTGTGTGTTTTTGAATATGTATGTGCCTCTTGACCTTCTCCACTGACCTTTTTTCTCTGCTTCTTCACAGAGAAGTGCCTTCATTTGCTGACCCTTGTGGCTGTTTGGCTCCACTGAAGCCGCCTGCGCCTCTGTGCCTGTCCATGTCGGCCAGAGCTGCCAGCCACACCGGGAGCACCAGGACTGCCACGACTGCCAGCCACATCTACTGAGGCTGTCTCAACACCACTGACACTACCTCCCCTCCCATCTCCCCACTCCCTCCCTCCCTCCCTCCTGCTCTGTCTGCCAGCAAGACCTTTCTCCATCCATGCCACTCAAGCCTCCTCTGCGGAGGCCGAACACTTCCCACTTCTCTGCAGACAGATCCTGATACTGAAGACAAACAGCTTTTATCGGCTCCTCTGAGCGGAAGAAAATTGTTTCATTGCTGTCCCCTCCACCGGCCTTCTCCTCTGTCTTCACATCCCCCCCTCTTTCAGCCCTGCATTCTTTCATCATGGGCCAGCTTGATCGATAATGTGTTTTGCCGTTCGTCTCATCTGACAGTTCGGCTGACAAGAGAGCAAATTGAGAGAACTGGTGTGGTGTGTGTGTGTTTGTAAGCGTGAGATTACAAAACAAAGCACTGTGGTCTTCACCGGCCGTGGCCCTGGGTGACGGGCTCTGAAGGATTCCTACTTAAGCCACAAACAGACACTTAGAATGGGCCGCAGGTGGTAGGTGAGTCCAAGGCCTCATAGGCTTCATTCTGATCAGAACCTTGGGACAAAAACCACTGAAGCCTGGCCCTTTTCCCATGTCCTTTATTTATTCTTTCTCAGCTTTTGTCCCAGTGTTATTAGAAAAATACAGACACACATATTACTCAGTTTGTTGGATATTTCCTCTTCTGAATCGACCGCTCCTGGCTGGTTTGAAATGGCTGTGAATGTGACACCAATCCGAGACACAAAGTGGCTGACGCTGGAGGTGTGTCGAGAATTCCAGAGAGGAACTTGTTCCCGTCCAGACAACGAATGCAAGTTTGCCCACCCTGCCAAGAGCTGTCAAGTGGAAAATGGCAGAGTCATTGCTTGTTTTGACTCACTCAAGGTGAGTATGATAAACACCTGTGACGTTCATTCATTGCTCCTCTGGTTTCTCCTTTTGTAACATCATCTAAGGTTTTGAAGTGCAAGACCTGGTTAAATCTTTAGAATAACTACATTTGGCAATTTACACATTAAGGCAGAATTCATCTGGGGCTTTTTACTGGAAAACAGTCAGTTGTTACATTGAGGAAAGATGAAGTTAAGCCTTGGCAAAATAAATGAGTACATAGCAGTATAACTACTTTTAGGAGTGTGTATGTGTGTCTCAGTAAGCTGAGATGAGGCTGTGATCACACAAACATCTGTGATTCAGACTCACAGTTTCCTTTGGAAGGACACAACTTCAGTGCTGGACTGTTGGTTGGCACATTCCGAAAGAGCCTGGGTGACCGTCACATCAACAGGCTGAATAAGAAACAGAAGTAGGACAGCATACTGTGAATTTCACATTTGTATGTTGACTATATGTCTGTCTGTGTTATTTTGAGGTCACGCTGCACAGTGGGGTGTTCTCAGAGGGCTCTGTAATTTGCCGTCTATTTTTGCCCTGGCACTGAGACAACACACTCCCACCATGCAGCTCCTCTCAGAGACGGGGGAAGAAAAATCAAACAGCACAGAGGATAGAAGGAGTTAGGGAAAATGGAATGGACTGGGCTGAGAAGTTAGGAAAAATAAAGAAATACACATATATTAGGAGCCTTGATCCAGATTGTTGAGTGTGGAAAAGGCACACAGCTTGTTAGAGGGTCTATATATTACTTTTAGACTGTTTGTGTTTGGTTTTGATTCAAACTTTTATATTAATTCACAGTGGGTTCGAATTGTATGCTCACTGTAAATCTTGTGGCTGTGTATGTCAACACCCTACTCTCGTGTAAAACTGTTTATATGATGCTAAACTGTTGGAGGGCTGTATAGTAGAGCATGTTTTATATTGATTGTGGCTTTCATTTTGACTCAGGCTTCCTTTTGGGGCTGTGTAACTATAAAACATTTGCAATGAGTGTTTCTGATCAGTTTTGGCTGAAGAGCTCATGTAGTTATGGTAACAACACTGTCACTATTTTAATTTTGTGTGACGGCATGCAAAGGCTGCCGCGGAGAACCAGAGTTCATCACAAGCCAGTTGATTTGATTAAAAAAAATAAAGCAGCTTTGGACAAATCAGTAGCAGCAACACACAAAGTTTGAACCATTTTTATTGCAATTTAAAAGCAACTCACCCAAACCGATCAAAGTTACCTCAAAGCAATGGTTTAGACTTTTTGAAATCTGGTTTTGCAACAAGATTATGAAAAATCAATGTCTTAGCTGTTGTAGATAATTTGTTGAATAACCTCAGTTTTTTAAAAAAGGGTACAATTTTTCCTAGACTGTCGAGCTAACAACTTAGTTTGATTGGGGCCTAAAATTTATGTGGTCTAAACCATGGTTATACAAAACCTACATTGCTATGCCAAATGCCTGAGCATATTTAAAAACATAAATTTATTATGTTCAAGGTTTTTTTTTAACATGTAAATAATGAGTGACATTTAATATTAAAGTTGAATCCACTGACATGTATGTTCAGGAAACATAACGTGCCTTATCTATTTATTTATTTTTGGCAGACTGTGTTGTCAGCTGAAGGGCATATTTATGTGCACTATTTAAAGCAATTTAGATGTTACAGCAAAACAAAGTTAAGAAGAGGCAGAAATGAAAAGACATAACTCCTCCATGTTTTTCTTGTCACACCATGTTTGTTCTGCCTTGCCACAACCACTAAATTCAGCCAACAATTTATGATGCTGGTTGAATTTTGAATTCAGTTCACACATGGCTGTTCTGGTTGGTGTTGATTTACAACTGTCCCAGCAGCATTACTCTTTGGCTGCTGACTCACAATCAAGGATTGATTTGGAATCATTAATTTGGCCGCTTTTTCGTTTTCTACTTCAGCCAGGACTCAAGCAGTTCAGCAGCTCTGGCCCTCAGTGGTTCGGTCAGCCATGGCAGACACGTGAGAAATATGTTGTTGTTTTATTGCCCCAGACCACACATTTCTTCAAAGCAATCAAAATGTTTGTTTGCTTACTTGAGGAATGAACATTGTGTCAACTTGAGATAAATACTTTTTTTTTTTACATCAGTGAATCAAAAGGGAAGAAAGTACCTTTTCACATTTTAAACTTCTTCAATCAATCAACAAGTGAAAATAATAGTATCAAAGATTCTAAACTAAAGTTTCTTAAATATATATCCCATTTTTTCATGTGCACAACATATATATATATATATATATATATATATATATTTGTAGTGTAACGGTTGAGGTTCAGAGAAAAAAAATACACATGTATGTTTACATGTTTCTGTGTTATATGTATCTTTCCATCACTGTTGTCAAAGTTACAAAGTTATTGCAATCTTAGGTTAAACAATTTTTATATCAAAATTAATATTTATAAATAAAATTCTGAACCACAGCTTATTCCAGCCAATCAGTTATTTGTCAAAACAAATCAGAAAGTAGAAATTACCCTATACTTTTTCAACCGGTGACATTCATTTTGCCACCAAACTTACAGCAGCCAATATAGCAAACAACACGCAAAACTAAAGTTAGTATCTCACTGGACTGTGACTGCTGGTGACAATTTGTCTCTCAAAATAGTCACATATTCATTGTGGGCATTTTAGGACTATCTCAAACTTATCTGAATTTTTCCACTAGCATCTCCAACCATCTCAGGAGCACTAGAATTGTATTTTGACACCTGTTCGGGAGCTCTCCTCTGACAGAAAACATGTGCAGGTCTAAAAATAAGAAGACACACCAACAATAAATAAATATTGTTAAATAATGGGTACAAATCTGCCTATCTTCATTTCAAAAGTGTACTCCAGTAGATTAAACCGTAAACATGGGGACGGCTGCCAAGTTGGGTACAAAGTAGGCAGAGGCCAGCATGATGTGGGTGGAGGTGGGCAACAAAACAATGTGCAAAGCCTAGAATAAAGTTTTGCAAGATGAGCATATAAACATAAAATAGACCATAAGTTTCAAAAACCTGGCCGCGCAAAGCACAGCTACATGGTTTGCTGGTCGCTTGGTTGGAAACCACCAGAATTCAGTGAAACTGCAACAGAATATCTGTCTATTTCCCCACAATTTTCTTGACATTTTGAGTCGTCAACTTGTTTCCAACAATAAAGTAAAATACTACCTTGTGAAGCATTATGCTAAACTTGTGGCAGGAGCACCAGATGACAGCAACTGACCTGGCTGGGAAGTGGAAGTTCATCCGCTACCTTAGCTATCACGGTCCTTTTTGAATTAACAACTGCTGTAACGTGTGACACAAGCTTCAATGCACAGCTGAAAGCAACTGTGTGTCACCCTCTGGCAAACTAACAAGTTATAATTACTATAAATTGTAATTTTTCAGCAAATTGTGCATCTTGGTGTAACTTTTAGCTAACAATGTGAACAAACAATTGGACAAGTGTACCTAATAAAGTGGTAGGTGAGGGTACATTAGATTAAATGAGTGGAGCTTAGGCAACATGCACATACAAATGCCTCACAAACTTTACATTGTTGTCTTAGCATTCAGTTTTTTGATGTGTTGGATACAGCAATGTAATTAAAGTCAATGGAAACATTTTGATCAAGTGGGCTGGAATATTTCCGGATCCAACTGCTTGTTCTTTGTGTTTTGCACATGTCCTGTATTTTGTCTCCCATCTGATTGCGGAGCAGAGTGTTATCCAGTGTAACTGGAGACCACAGCTGGCAGTCACTCAAGAAGTTCAGGCTGCCACTTATCTAGGTTTATACCTGAGGCTGGTTTTATTTTTGTTAAACAAGTATTATTACAGTTATGGGCAGTTTGGTTGGAACACCAATGACGTGGGCTGGTTTGGTTGGTTCAGGTAAGACAGGGATGGATAAGGGTAGTTGCTGGGGCGTTGTATGGATCATGAAATCAGACAGCCAGACTGAGCTGGAGAGAATGGGAGCTGTCGCGGCAGGGAATGTGCGAGGAAGCATAGCACTTTGCACAGAGCCCTTCCCTGCTCTCTGTGCCAGGGCATTCCACAGTCCACCTCCCATCCCTGCCTTCATGACAGAATGATAGATCTGCTTATCTGCACATAAATTCATAACACATATCTGGGCTTGGAGACAGGGGCAAAGGGATGAGGGAAGGACAATCAGGAGGATGAGGAGGAAAAAAAGGGATGTTGGTAAACGTGGCTTTCCACCACGAACAATTTGTCACACCAGCTGTCCTTCATTGAATATGCAAAGCACAGCAGCAAAGGAAAGCAGTGCCTATAGCATGAGAAACAGAAAAGAAAAGTAGCTTTCTACCTTTTTTCATTCTCTCTGTCTCTTTGTATTCAAAGTTTTGCTAAGATTTATTGCACATCCTTTAATAAAAGTGCTTATGTTTTAATCATCAGCATGCTTACAGGGTCAAACAAGGGAAAAGGGGAAAAAAGAGATTTTTTTTCTTTCTTTTAACTCAGCTTAATATGTCTTTTTTCTCTCATTCTCATTTCTAACCCACTGGTGTATTTCCCAGACAGCTTTCTCTAAGCTTTCCAGAGCTCCGGCTTCTCATGATGTCCTTAAATGATCACACAATGTTTTTTGTTTGTTTTTTTAGTTTTCAGATTTACGCTCCTTGAGAATTATTTTAAAGTAATGTAAATGTTTGTAATGTTCTGTAGATCATATGTAGAAATTCAAAATGGTTTTTGTAGGATTTTATTTTGTTACAATGTTGACATTAAGAGATATTCTGAATATTTTAAACTAGAAGTTTGAAAGAAAATTATGTTCTGGGAATTAAGGTGAAGTGCAAATTGTTCATTTGACTAGAATTCTTCCTTGTCCTCTAACTTTTAATCAAGACCGTATTCTTCCCAAAAAAAGTTGATTAAATTTGCACATTTTAAAATGCAAATGCAAAGTACCCACTCCAAAATTAGTCAGAACATTTCTAGTGAGGTAAAATAAATATTTAAAATATTGTAGAATAAATAACTTTAACTTACACAGAATTTATTTTAGTGCTCTTGATGCCTATGGGTACTACATTGCCTTTCACTATCCCGTAATTTAATTAGTGCTTCTGTTCACTTTAATGAGCTCACAGTTTTTCGCTTTTTGGTGTGTTGTGCAATATTTAAATCAGAATTTAGTCTTTTGTAGTTGAGTTTAAACATAACATGAAGTCTTCTGGGCTTTTTATGTGTATACACGTTTTTTAGGAAAATAAATAAAAACAATAAAACAAAGAGAAAACAGATAATAAATCATTGTTTAAGTGAAATTTAAGACAATTTCACTTCTTTTTCCATATATTGTATCTTTCAGCATGGCTTATGTTTTCACTGAATTATTATAAAAGTGACCTCTGATGTTGGATTTTAAGAAGTGAATCAAATAGCAGGTGAAGGTGTTTGAAAGGGTGTTAAAAGTCACTAATCTCACACTAAATTAATTCTCTTTCTCCTCTCTTTCTTGTGAAATTAGAGCATGTTGAGGTCAAAACTGGCACATTCTCAAAGAGCAGCATGTTGAGTAAGAAATAAGATCTCATCTGTTGTAAATAGTTCTCCGAACAACCTTAGTTTGGAGAAATAAAAGTTTAATTCTGATGTTCAAATGGCGCATTTACCGCAGAGATATTGTAATATTTCTGATAGAATAATCATATAATGAGATAGCTGACATCGCAGTTTGAACAATATGCCAGTAATTATGTTTGAGTTGTGATATATTAAAGTTTTTATCATTAATTGTTTCTAAGATTTGCTCTCACTTATTCATTTTCTCTACCTGTCTAACCCATGGGTCACAGGAGGAAGGTGTCGTCTCCAGCTGTTAATGGGCAAGAATTTGGGTACACCTCGAACCCAGGAACTGCTAGTCCAGAAACACACAACACAACCATCTACACTCACACCTTAGATCGATTTAGAATACTGTAGACATTCTTGGTTAGCAACAGTGCTAACCACCGTGCAGCTGTCTGTGATTCGGTCTCTTCATTTTGGGTCAAACGAGAGTCATTGGTGTGAAAAAACATGGCTGTCTCATTATTCCAAAATGTATGGCTGTAGGAAAAATTCCATACACCAAGAGAATATTGAGGACAAGAGCCAAGATTCATAATTGCTAAAAAAATAAATTAAAAAAATGCTTGTTTGAGGATAACATAAATGTAACATAAAGAAGTCAATGTCAGAAACCCTTTTAAAATAAAGTCCAAAACAAATTGCCACAAAGAGAGAAAAAAAGTACATTGCATTATATTTTGTTGTACTCCTGTGTATCATAAATCCTTTAATAGTTAATTAGGCTCAAGCTCCCTGACAAAAAAAAGAATGAAATTTAGAAGGCAGTTTTGAATTTTTAAAATACTTGTTTGGCTAGAAATTGGTAGCAAAGGTCTAGTTTTGACCAGAGCTTCTTCATGTGTCATGAATCAGATGTTTCATCTTCACAGATTTAAAGTTATTATGTTACAGCAGTTCATTGAGACAGAATTAGAAAAGCCAAAATTATATATATATATTTTCTTCCAAATTCCAAACGATATATAAATATTTACTGTAATATAAGAAAAACAAGTGTCTAGTTTGTTGGAAAAGTTCATTACATTCTAAATTACAACTGACATACTTTTCTTGTAAAACTTCATTTGTTAACGCAATGTTAAATTTAAAAAACACAAATTTTGCCAAAAGGTTGTGCATAAGTGACCTTTGCCATCCATTCTCAGAAAAATAAAAAAATAAAAATTATTCTTTTTTGTTGTCCTTTGATAACATTACATAAATATGAAGTTACTTCTCAGCTCAAAACATGCAAAGTTCACTTTAACTAGGAGTGAGTATTTATGTTTTTTAAGCATTCAACTCACATGCAGAGACACACAGACTTAGTCACTCAGTAAATGTATATGGTATGCTTCAGAGATTTTGAAAAAAAATAAATAGAAACACATGACTGCAAGAGAGAGAGAGAATTGGGAAAGCTAAGAGACAACAGAAGAAAAGGTGACGTAATGTATATTGAGATAATAGTCCCAGCACAAAACAGCGTGCCAGTCTGTGCAAGCAGAGGGTTGCAATATACTGGATGAGAACTCAAACTGAGTTAATCGGCTCTGTATCTGTATTCCACTGTCATGCTCCTGCTCTCATCCTCTCCTCTCATTACCTCTGTTAATCTATTTTTACTCAACCTATCCTCCAACCAAATGCTCTCCCGTCCTCTTTTTCTCTCTTCCAGGCATTTCACGCGCTTTCATTTCCATTTTACTTAAGGTGCTTTACATATATATATATATATATATATAAATTAAATGTTAGGGGAGGCTTTTGTTTTTCTCAGCTTTTTTTCTACTGCTGTTAACAATCAGTGGGAAACATTGATATTGTATTGATAAATACTCTGTTTACGCCTAAAGAGGTTTTTTTTTTACAGCTTCTGTTTTACACAGCATTTTTTAAAAGCCAAATGTAAATTATTTAGGAATAATTTGTAAGTAGAGTGTAGTTGGATCAGTCTGCTGATGTTTTGCGGCACACAGTACATGCCTGGGCAGAGTGTAAGCACTTGTATGCAGACCAGCAAAACAAAAGTAGTTTCTGTTTCAGGGAGGAGATCAGCCACTTTTCACACCTACATGAGTCATCAGAAAAGGAAATTTACAAAGATACATACATTTTATTAAAAATTTAAAGTATTTTACCAGCAACTTTGCTTGCCAAAATTTTCCCTACTATAATAACCATGTCAGCAGAGTAAAAACTGTAGAATTTACGATGAAATACCAGCAGGTGCATTTGCCGTCATTGTAAAATAAAATTTACAATGGCAATGTATGACAGTACAATAAAGGTTGTTGAATTTGGAGTAAAATACCAGCAACTGTGGTTGCCAGAGTTTCATTATAACAAACACAATAATAATACATTCTTTTTATTTTGCACTATTTTTATTGAAGTTGTTCTGACAGTACATGAGCTTCTCCGTTTGCCGTCATTAGGTCACCATTTTTTTTTACCAATGCACATATATAGAGCTAGCAAACAGTACAGACTATTTATTATTTGAACTAAAGCATGAACAGAATCACATGTGCATCCTCTTCATATTTTGGATTCGACAAAGAAACCACAAAACTTGTTTCCAATTGTGTCAGGGTTGATTGTCCCCCTAAATGTGGATTCCATTTTTATTATTGTGAAAAACATTTCACAAACAGAGGGAGAGCCTGTTATTTCCTCTGACTTTAATCTGAAGAGGTCGCTGACATAATCAACATAATTTTTTTTAAATTTCACCTAAATCTGAGCATTTCTGTGTCAGCTGGTTTACTGGAAGAATAGCGTTTTAAAAAGAAACAGAAGGTCTTTTCAAATTAAGTCAAACTGGTCTGGTTTGTTAAACTCATTACATCCCATCTGCTGCAAATACTCATCACATTTGTGAGTTGTCCTTTCTCCTAAATCACATTAAATGTAAATCAAAGCAAATACGTCTCTTTAGAAGCTCAGTTTGTGCCATCATAAAGCTCTAATTCGTTGCTTAACCATACAAATAAGGCCAAGTTTTGACAAACATCACCACTGTAAAGAATACTTTCAAGATTTTAATGTTGTTTTTGCTGGGTTTTGTTTTTAATTCAGCCTCTCTGTAATCCTTGCTATTGTGCACTTTTTCAAATTTTAGATAAAAAAATTAAAGTTATTTATCAACAAAAAAAGAGCTTTCCATAGGGAACATCAATAAGTTTAATTTATTTATGTTTTTATTTTTATGCTGGTGTAGATTTGCAGTGATCAAAGAAATTGTAATACTCCATCTTCCTATTATATATATATATATATATATATATATATATATATATATATATGCCTCGTGTTTCTATGGCATATTAGGATAAATGGCTATAGGAAAAGTTATATCACCTCTTTTTGTATTGGATACTACATATACTTACATTGCATTGAATTATTTTAAATAGCAAACACATAAAGTGTATTTTTGTAGCCTTACTTCAGTTAATCTTAACAATTAAAAGTACTGAGCTAGCATAAAAAAAATCACCTTATTTGGTTTACTATTTATTAAGACAATGTTTATGTACATAAATAGAATGTGTTGTTATTGCCCAAAAAATACTTTTAAAATTAGTAGGTGTTCTGTTATTCTTGTCCAGCTCTGTGCAAATTTATTCACAAAACTCAAAAAAATTCAAAAAAAAAATTTGCTCTAACCAAACGAGATATACGATATTTGTTAGCTCACCCCTCTCGTCCCACACAGGACATTATGTAAAAGTCTTTTATTAGCATGTTGCTATGAGGGAAGCAGTGAACACACAGCCGGCAGCTATTAACTTTGTCTGAAGCGTCTCCTCCAAATGTCTCTGTCCTCAGAGAGGCCATCATTTCTACATCCATTTGTGGATACGCTGCATCAGCATGGAGTCACACACAAACACACACATCCATCTTTAGACATGCTGTATCAGCATGGAGATGTGACACAACACCAGTGCCAAAAAACATACAAGGGCATTGAGAAGTGGCTTCCCAACACATGCAGTCATCCTTTTTTTTTCCAGCCTTCATTCTAAAATTTGAGCCCTAATTTTGCTCAGCTCATCTGAACCCTTCCATAAGCATAACCGATGTCTGTATATGTTAACATCTATGTGTGTTTTCTCACAAGGCTGAAGGGCCTTGTAATTTCAGACAGTCTGAAGGTGATATCAGCATCTCTGCATGCTGAGTCGTGATGTCCCATCGCTACGCTGTTCCTGCTGCTACTGCTGCTGTGAACAGAATATCTAATCAGTGATGGTCTGATCCATTCCTGTTTATCATCTCACTTGACTAACTTCCTGTCTGTCTCCATGTGCAGCGATCACCCTTCCCACCTTTGTTTTAACTCGCCATCCTCTTATTGCTTTTAAAGCTCACTATTTATAATTTTCTAATGCAGCAAAATAAACAGTTGAATCTGACTGGATTAAGTAAGGTGTGAGGAGAAATGAAGAAACCTGGAGAACATTAATCACCCCAGGACAGGGAGTTGTCTGCCAACTCACATTCCAGCTTTCACAGTTTGGCAGCCTGTAATTTTTTTTCTTCTTTTCCCCTTCTTTCTGTCACTGACTTTATCCTCCTCATCTGATTTCAGGAATTCAGACATTATGTATTCAGCTGCCCGACGATCAATCATTCACTTTCAACCTGAGGTGCATGAGTAGCGAAATCAACACATAAACACTAGCTCTCTCCTACACAGTGACACGAAGACTGAACTCGATGAAACAGAATCATTCGTTTTCAGTTTAGAATGGTTATCATATTAAAACTGGTTAAGGTGCCCTGTTCAAACTGTGAAATCTGACTGGATAGGTTAGATTAGATCATACTGTTGTGAAGAAACACTTATTATAGTCATTTAAATTCAAAAACCTGTCTATAATTTGAGCCTGCTTATCCTCAGCAATAGGAAAAATTGGCCTCAGCTGCATAATTTACCAATTTTTCAACTCTAAATAAAGCAAGGTGATTCCAGATTTATTGTTTGCCTGATGTAATGATAAATTACATAAGTTTGGACTGAGTTTGAATCATATTTTCTTGTTTTTGACAGAGATTTGCTGAACAAATTAATAGCTTATAAACAAAGTGTCAGATACTAAAAAAGAAAATCGGTGACGTTACCAAGAATGAGGAACGTACTTAAAGATACAGCTTGATTATTAAAACTATATTAACAGCAGATGCATACATACATTAAAGTATTAGACCATATTTTATGTTAGATTTCTAATTTGTTCTGCCAAACAATCTCAGCTCCCAAGGGGGGCAAAATAAGTAAGGTTCAACATGGTATGATTACTGTTTCTGCGTCTGTCATCAAAGTGTTTGTTGTTTTATTTTTTCCCCCCGCAGTTATAAACATGCATTCATGAATGTAGTCATTGCCCCCATCACTCACTCCTTTAATTAGAAAATAATCAGAGTTGGATGAGAGCTTCATTAAATCTCGTCCTTGAGAGCCATCAGCCACGAACACAGAAGTGGGATATTTATCACGCTTATGAAAAGAACTCAGATGCCTCCTCTTACTTTGTTTTCTCTGTGAGGGGACTCAACATCGGTTGGAGGACAGAATTTGCAGAGGCAGACAGGGGAAGGATCAACAGACGAAGCCAAAGAAAAGAACTGTTTTAATGAAAGGGGAATAAAAAGAGAGAGAAGGGAGGAAGTACGAAAAGTCAAACAGTATAAAAAGGTGGATGAAAAAGACAGGATTGTTAATTAACAAAAAAATAAATTGTTAGCAGCATTTTGTCTTCAGGGAATATTGACCCATCATGGTCGTTTCAGAGCTGATGTTTTTTCCTTCTTTCAGCATGTGCTTTCTTTCCACCTCCATGTTTCTCTTTAAAACCAAACACATCATCAACCCCAAATCACGTCACCTGGAACATCCACTTGTTGCTACCACTCTGACTCATGCAAGGCTGGAACAGAAGAGCTGTAAAATGACCCGATGAGCTAATGCTGTTTGCGGAAATGCCTCCATCTTTAATTGCATTATCACAATATTAGATATGAAGCAAAGAACATGATCCCCTCAGAGACACCGAGCAGATTAACACCACTGTGAAACAGACTGTACAGCAATGGATTGAAGGAGATTAAAAGAGTGATAGATGGTGAAAGAGTGATAGATGGATGCGAAGACATGTATTGGTGTAGCATGGACAGTGATGGACAGATGGATAGGAAGGCACTGCTGATATAAGCCATATGGATGGAGAGAAGTAATAACAGAGGGGCAGTATGGGAGTAAATGGAAGTCATGTCAGTCATCAGTTATAAATATTCAAGATTGAATAATATTGCTCTATTGTTAAAGTGCATGTTGGAGGAGTTGCTGATGGTTAATGAGATTCCTCAAAAGGCTGTAGGTCAATCACAGTGATTTGAGGCTGGGCCCGAAGGGCTAAATCAGTGATGTTGTGTTGGTTCTGTCTCACCACAGCTGGCTCTCTGTTACCACATCAGTGTGATTTTTAGTCCCGACTGGACAATATATTCCAAACATAGGATCTAAATGACACATATTGCTAACTCAAAGGGATAGTTCGGATGTTTTAAAGTGGGGGTTTTGTGGAAAAGCTATGAACAAAAAATGCCTTACCTGTTGTAGATAGATCTTTGAATGTCCTCCATTTGAAATAAAAAATAGAGTATAATTCTGACCAAATTGAGGAGCAAATGCTTAATCTGAGCAAGGTCATTTAGGACTGCTGCCATTTTAAAACAACTCCAGTCTCAAAGGTTTTTTAGTGGTTGCGACTAATTTTATAAATTTTTCCATCACCGTCAATTTCACATTAAATAGACTTCTGGGGATATTTACAAATGCAAAATAGTGACAGCAGCAGCTAGCGGTAGCACTTCTACTGCAGCCTTTGGCAGTTCTGGCAATAATAACATAATGGTTTTGCTGGAATTATGTTTACTGTAATGCAAAATTGGTAACAATGTAAAGGTTTTTCAAATACGGTCTGCTTAACTGCTCTGAATTTTCTTTAAAATTAGAATTGTTTTAAGATACCAACAACCCACTTTGGTTTTGATTCTGCCTAAATTAGCCATTAGCTTGTCCAGTCATACTTAAACTCTAATGTTATATCTACAACAGATAAGAGATTAATTGTTACATTTTCACAGAAATCTAAATAAAATATCTGATCTTTTTAATTTTTTAACTAAATTAGTTTGTCTGTTTAAGTTGATTTTGTAGTTGGCGGTCTGTCAAAAGGTGAATACATTGGTCAAAAGAAGGCAATAACCCTGGCTACTGATTTTCCACTCCTTGCTCAAGTGGTACAAGCCCATTTTAATCGATTTGGATCGATGTGGATGAGTGAGTAGCCAGAAGGTGCTGCTTGGAGACGGGCTGTTGGCCATCTGCATTGTTGCACTCTATTTGTGTTAGAGGTCATTAAAACACACCGCTGTCATGTGTCTTTACATGATATACTAGACTAAGGAAATATATCTCAAGCCTTTAAATTACACAGTAAGTGTTTTTGTTCTTCCTGTCTGCCTCTTTTGTGTATCGTTGTGGAAACATCTCCGCTGAGAACTATTCTGCAGTCAAGAAGCCAAGGTTGTAATCATGACACATTATTCAGAGAAAATCATTCTTTTATTCAAATGGTGATGATGGGAAAACAAAATTTGTCTTTTTCTGTCACATAATTTGAAATCTAGTACTTCAATTTGACTATTTTCATCTTGCTGGTGATACAAAGCTGTAATTATTCATATTTCCTTTAGATCCATGTTGCAACATTCAAAACAGTGTACAGTGGAAGCAGAAAGAAAAAAAAATGTCCACTCTTCTTGTGTGAGTGCTTGCGGTGGGTTTACCATTACTTTATGGGGTAATGGATGCTAATCCTCTCTTATCTGCTTTAACCTCAAGGCAATGACACTCTCTACAGCGGCAGCCTTTGTCGAGAGAGAATTGGAGCGTGTGTGTTTGTGTCTGTGTGTGTACGAAAGAAAAGATGTCTCCACTAGCATTGAGAAACTTTCTCTTTTTTTCTGTTTCGTGGAAGCTTCAGGGCGCGGTCTTATGATTATCTGCCACGTCCCCCTGTGATTCATCAGAAGTAAAAACTCAATAAAACATTCCAGCCCTCTGACTCTGCGCTATCTGATCCAGACTCATTTCATCAGGAGGGTAAAAGGAAAAAAAGCCATTTGATACTGAATTTCTCCGCAGGTCATTATATCAAAGAGGCACGTTAATCATTTTTTTGTGCTCCTGAGCAGCTGTGTCTGTTGTTTGTCTCCACAAATGCAGTTTTCACTAACCGAGGGCAGCATCTTTGCCTTTTGCCAAAAGCATCTTTTGTTTTCATTTTCGAAACACTTTGGGTATTCGTTAAAGTTCACAGCACAAATCAAAGGCAGCTGATGGTCTTTGTCAGCTTTTGTTCATTTACAAGGACATTGTTTTTTCTTCTTTCCCTACACTTTAACTTTCTCTAGTCTCTAAATCGAGATACACAGAAGCAATCTAACAAATCTCTTTCTTGACAAACATTTATTGACAGTGACTGCAAATAAGTGATGCACAAGATATCCACCAATGAATAAATACATGTTAAAAACATTATAAATATTTTCCTGCAGCTATACATCTGCAGCATATAAGTTACAATGAAGGGCGGAAAATAATTAGGCCTAAAAGCTGTTGAATTCATTGTGCCCACTCACTCTTCCTCCACTCAGGCAGTTTTAAATTGGTCTGCTTTGTGCCTGCCTCTTTAGCCAAAGTAGTGAATGGGAGATAAAACTGAATTAGACTATACTTTGAAGATCGTGAATAGAGAATGGTGAAGCTGAGAGTGAAGCACAGATAAAGGCAGCAAGAAAAAGATGAATGGATAGAAGACAGAGGAAGAGGGTTAATTGAAAGAGAAAGAAGGGAGAAGGGTCAAATCTCAGGGGCTGTGGGGTGGCCTCTCTCCAGCTCTCTCCTACTTTGTTTTTACATGTGAGTGTAAATGTGCGATGGTCTGTGTGTGTTTCTGTCTGAGGGGAGGTGGTGTTGTAGACCTAATGAGGATAAAGCTAATTAGAGACTGCCTTGCTCAACTCCACAGCGGCAATCTCGCTGGACCCACAGCAGCTCTTACCTCTTCTACTGCAGCTGCCAGCGAGGGAAAACATACTACAGAGGCTTTTTTCGTTTCAACTTTTTTTCATTCTTGCTTTAAAGGAGACTTTACAAGCAGAAGGAAAAACTCTTTGCTATGTGATGGCAGGCAGGTCAGCAAAAGGAGTACAGTGAGCAAAGATAAAAAAAAGACTGCTGCTGACTTGGTGACTTTGACATTGTGTTTAATCCCTTTAGTTTTTGCCATCTTTATTTCTCAAAGCTTTGGGCTGACCATTCCTTTCACTTTCAGAGCAGGCAGTAGCATATCCTGATTTCTCCACACCCGATGGTGCTTAATAATCACATGATATGCAGGCCTACATGCTATGGCCCAATTCCAGCATCTGCCCCCGTCCTATGGCTCGCACATTGTGTAATAAGTCGGAGCAGGAGACTGACTTAACCATAGTGTTGTGATAACACTTATTCCTCAAATATCCGTCCAGTAAGTGACTCAGAGGGTGCAATCTCTGTCTTAGTGTGGTGGTTTGAAGCCTAAAACTGGATTCATGTAATCACAGCCAATGGGAGAAAACTTCAGATACCATATTGTATTGTATCGTATTTCCCATTATTCAGACTTTGGGGTGTTTGCACACTTTACAAGATGGAATAAGTTGGTCAGTATAAACTGACTAACATTATAGTTAGCTGTATCAGTCAGTTGCTCATTGAAGTGGTTAAATTTTTTTTAAATCCTTTGTATTCTGTGTTTTATTCTGTTTAAGTGAGCTAATAATGTATATTAGAATTTATATTTTTGAGAGAGTTGTTTGTCTTTGTTTCAGCAATACAACCAGTAGTTTGAATAGCTGCTTTATTTACTGCTTTGTTCATTTACTCATAATTAGTCTAAACTGTACATGTTGAAATACTAAAGCTCTCAGAGATTTATTCAATCAAGTCAGATAATTACATCATTTGACTAGCAGTACTCATAGTTTAGAATAAACATCCTTATATTACATAAATTGTTTTGCATGGTAAGTAGAACAAAAAGCACTCCAAAAAAATAGGTTGCATTAATTTGACAAAATATTTTTTGTTCCTGGAAAATATTTCAAAGACGTCAAAAACATGTCAAAACTGCAAATAAGAATTTTTTAACTGACTAAACATTTCATGCTAAGAAAATAAAAACATTTAACAAGTTTGTAGATAAATAGGAATCAGGTCAAAGGTATGAGGTACAAATAAAAACTGAGTGTCTGAGAAAAGAGTTTCTGGAAGGTAAATGTGCAAACATCTTTTAGTAAAATTCAAAAAACCTTGGGGTTTTGTTGTGTACAGTATTTAATATCATTAAGAGAAAACGGCTTTGCGCTTGAACTTACTTGAAAAGAGCTCAGAGAAAGGGAAAAGGTGTCCAATGCTGTGATGAATCAACATGAGAAATTCTTGTATGACAATTATAATTTCTTACTCATTCAAGCTAAGAAAAAAAATATTATTACTATTATTATTAATAATAATAATAACAGCCAATTCATTGTTAGCAGACATTTTAAAAGCCATCAATAGTTAGCTGCGTATCTGCAAAGTTGGCTTTAACCTTAACTGGTATGCTTGGGTTTTGGAGCAACAAAATGCCTTTTTCATTCAATGTTTTATTAATTTCAGCAAAACAATGCACACATTGATTCTTCAGGGACTAAAATAGCAAAGTTCCACGATGCAAATGCTAAATAAGCATGGCAGCAAGCCAAACCTGTAATGCAATGACACGCTCAGAATTCAGCTGTGGCAAAACTGTACCAAAGATGTTTAGCAGCTGACAACATATTTCACTCAAGGAACAGTATGTTGTTGTGAATGGCAAAGTATAAAGATGCAACACACATACTTTTTCCTTTTCAGTGCCAAATGACAGCAAGTTTCAAGTTTGTGAGATAAAGGTTAGAGTCATCAACATGATGGCAGAGAATTTTTGGTAACGTGTCTAGCCCATATATTAACTTAACAAGCTACCTTTTATTCCAACCATGTAAGCTATTTTCAGCATTTCATTATTTGCATTTGTACCATTTCTTACCTCCTGAGACCCAAGCTTTTGTTCGGTGTGCATTTTTTTCAATGCAATGACCTCGAATGAGGACACAGGGTATCAGGAGGTTAAATAAATTAAGCCTTTGAAGGATTTTCTCAATTACTTTTTTTTGTTTTTTCAGTAAAATCACATTAAGCAGCATGCCAACATTTTGGAATTGTACAAAACATTTAGTTTTATTCAGAATACTGTTTTGTGCAATTTTAATAAACAACCAACAATAATGCTGTAGAAGGAAACATAATGAAGAGGCATCTAAAAGTGGATCACAAACCCAGAAGATTTCAGTTCATCAGTGGTGGAGTGATGTCATCGGTCATTATGGATAATGATTTTGTCCCATCATTAGCTTACTAACGATTTTGTACCCTCACCCACCCAAACCATGCTAACACTGCCGGGCTAAGTAGTGCTGTTGGGGGCTGTAATTGGTCTTTTGGCTAATTGAGCACTATAGCTAAAAGCTTCCTTCAGACTTCGTGTCATTCGTGACGTGTATATATGAGCTTTACTGTCTGGTGCAGCAATCGTCAGTGTATGTATCAGCTGTTTTGTCCCAGTTATTGTTTCTACACTGCAGTTGTGATTCTTCTGTCCGCAGATCTATCTTTGTCGTCCCAGAGGCTTATCTCTCTGTTCACCTAAATGAGATTTTTAAGGTCATTAACTGATCCAGGCTAATATACTAATGCACCAGGGGTGTTCCAGATTTGATAAACGATTGGAAAGAGATAATGAGGCTTATATAGACGTCTGGTATTAGCACAGTGAGAAAAAGAAGAGAAAGAAAGAAAACATGTTTATCACTGGCAAGCTGCATGATTGGCCAATAGTTTATGGTTGGGGTGTGTTGCTTTATAAAAACCAAGCTATATTAGAGTGTGTGTGTGTGTGTGTGTGTTGATGTTATTGGCCTGTCTGGCAGCACTCTCAGTCCTCAGACAGGCTGGTCTTTGTGCCGTGTCTGATGTCATAATTTGTCTGACGTACTCTTGCCAACAGGAACCTTTGGTCAGGAAATCACATGGTCGTGTTTGTGTGTGTGTGAGTGCACACACTCATGCTTGTGTATTCGCATCACATGCACTCATCCAGACGGCGCTTTCTTGATTGAAGGTTGTCTTTGGGAGCAGGTCGGTGAGAGAGTGCTGTTGGGAGTGAATTAATAATGCATGAGGGTTTGGGATTGCGTGTGTCCGTCCGGACTTCTGCAGTTGTCACACTGGTCACGGTGTAAACGATGCGGCTGCAGCCAGCTCGGACACTCTGACGACAGAGAGAGAGAGAGAGAGAGAGAGAGAGAGAGAGAATGTAGTAACAATCAGAAGAGCTGGATTTTAGTCAGAAGTAGAAGCACTTGGAGAGCGCAATATTCCACCAAGTCCGTAGGGTCATTAAAAGATTGTAGGATCCTTATCATGAAAGACGAACGGACGAAGAGCAGACACTACCAAAAACAAAACCTCCTTGGCAGAGGTAATTCATTTTAGATGAGTAGAATAGAAGATCATTTTTGCATCAGTGGGAGATTATGGGAGTGAACATGCAGAAAACCTCAAGTAAAAAGCAATGTGTCTTTCCATCCTTTCTGAAGGTATATTATCAGTGACAGTGCTGAAATCACCTGCACAGACTTTTTTGATTAAAATGAATAAGAGAAACCCACTCTGTATTTGTGCATCTATCTACGCCTCTCCTCCCCATCCCACTACCACCACCTCCTTTCTACCACTGGAGTTCTTGTCTCTCCCTCATTTTGGTGATACTTAAGCTGGACTTTTAATGTGCTGTGTTTGTAACACAAAAGATTAATATCAGCCTGCAAAAGTTATGAATTGTCGCCTGTAAAGAAATATGTTGTCTATGTTTATATCTCCATATTTAACAAAACTACATCAAACTTTGATGTTAAGATCTTACAAAATTGCACTTTAAAACAAAAAGGGGGTTATTATTATTATATTATTGTTGTTGTTATTATTATTATTTAAAGCTATAAATACATTTTTGCTGAAAAGAGCTTCTTGTCAAATCAACATTAACTAAAATAAGTGTTAATTGTCTCGTATAGATGTCTGCACTCAGCCTTCAGGACATTTGCAGTGACAGCATTTAAACTGTCCCATGCAGACCTTTAAACTATTGCGTACAGCTACAAGATCGTAGAGAGTGATGTGTTTCAATAATGTGACATTTAAAGAGTGCCAATACAGTTTAAGTGTTTTTAATGTTTTGTAGAACTGTGGGAGACTGCAAACTCTGTGTGAAAATGTGCATTTGTTACTATGGGCAGCTCTCTGCCATTCACACATTCATGTAGTTTGGTTGTAAAAATCCTCTGGTTAAACTACAAATTGTTTTTCTTTATTTAGCATTTTTGATGTAAGTGACACACATTTAGAATTATTATCAGTCAGCATTTGAATCAGGTGATTGTGGAAAGAGCTGTGGAAAGATCATAAATAAATAATATTTAAGTACTAACATTAAGCTTTTTATATTTCTTATTCTCATCCCTTTCAGTCTTTTTATTTTATTTTCATCAAGTGTTTGTATAAGAAACAGGGCTGCTATAAATGTTAAAAAGTGGTGATCATATCTAGAGCAGGCTGGTGTCAAAATGTTTCGACATATAACATATGGTGTGTTGTGGGCTTTAAAAATAATTATTGGAATTGACTGCATCTGTCTCGGACTAAGTATGTGCGCTAAAACAAGATATGGCTCAAGTCACAGTATATGGTATTACCATATAAGGAGTTTTTTCCATATACAGGCAACCTAGAGAGGAAGAAACAGACAGAAAGGAGACAAGCTGATAAGACAAGGCAACAAGACGATGAAGCGTTTGGGAGAATGCATGAAAGACAGACGCGAGTACTCCTTAGGCATATTAACGTGTCAGCGGAGGACGGGAAGACAGGTGAAGGCGGGACAGAGTCAACTCGAGTAAAGTCTGGTTGTCACACACTTCACCCTGAGGAGCGCTGCTTTGGATCAGACAGGCCCACCATTAACCTCAACTGACACTGTTTAGACAGAGGAGGAAAAAAAAGAGCTGACAAAAATTGCAGAAAAAAAATCCACAACTTTACCAACATAGGCAATAATTGGCAAAGACTGCAGGATCATTCAAGATTACATCTTCAGACAAGAACACTGGAACTGATAACTGGGAACACCGTTGAGGGCTATGGAGCTTTCTGATTGCAGTAAAATAAAGATCTAATCTTAATATTAGTTGTTTGATCCATCCATTTTCTTTACCCACTTTTCCATGCATGGGTCACAGGGGAGCTAGTGTCTGTCTCCAGTGGTCATTGTCCGAAAAATGGGGTACACCCTGAACAAGTCACCTGTCCATTACAGGGCCATACAGAGACAAATAAGACAAACAACCATTCATACTCTCAGTCACACCTGATGGAAATTTAGAGTTACCACTAATATAGAAAATAATATATTTGGAACATATCAGAAAATTAAATATCTGAAAGGCTGAATGCCATTGACTGCACTGATATAAAAACACTCTGAAACTGAAAATTAAAGCACAGACCCAAAACAGCATTTATAAAAAATAATGTCAGTGAACATACGGTACCATAAAAACACAGCCATCTCTTCTTGTGGCTTGACAAATCAACAAATGAAATTCCTTTTAGAATTCATTCACGTTAATAGTCTGCCTTGTTTTCAACAGAGTTAAAAATTTTAAAAAACAGCTGTTGTGGTTGTATAAAATACATTACTGTGGTTTTATTTGTACTTGTATGAAAAGATCAATATTGTTTGTTTGTTTGTGAAACCATTTAAATCTGACCTATGATAAAACATCTCCTAAACTCAAAGGATGAACCGATCATGTGTTGTCACATAACAGACAACTTAGCAAAGAACCAATTTTCAGTCGGACCTTTTGGCTCTTTGTCACTAGAAGGCTCTCAGAAAAAGCAGAATTTGTTCCCAGTTCTACAGCTGAATCTATAAAAGCTACTAAAGATAGCACAGTTTGACAGAAAAATAGTGTTTTAGCTCCAACGAGGTGATTTCCAAAGAGCTATTAGCTGAAAACTTGGCATACAGTCGATGATCAACTGAGAGATGATACGTCTCTCCAGTCCTGTGTCAGGTCGTTGCTGTTTTCTTTTTGTTTTTGTTCTGTTTTTTAAAAGACATAACTTTCAGATTCTGTTCAGCTGCTGAAGAAACTTTGTTTATTTTTTTTAGACCTGACAACTCTTTTCTTTTTTCGTTCTCCACTTTACATTTTTATGCACAAACTGGGCAATATGCTGTTACGGTCAGCTATAAGGAGTGAAAATGAGAAAAAAGCAACCAAAGTCCATAGGAAAACTTTGAAAGACCTTCAGAAAGCCTGAAGAACTACTGATTGAGACTACTGTGAATAATTACAAAAAGGTCTGACTCCTTGGAAGCAAAATTTAAAAAAAAAAAAATAGATGCATTTTAAAAGTTTTGCACTGTTATGAAACAGAAAAGATTTGATTCTAAAATGGCCAGCCATTATTACAAAACAATCCAAAAAAGACCTTTGATTTTTTTTTCTCATTTTTCTATTTCACCTCAAAGACATTCCTTTTCTGCTTGATATTTTTTCTCATTTTGTTCAAATTGCACTTATGGTCTGCATGCAGTTGTTTTGCAACTTGTTCCCAGTGCAGATTGTCAAACGGTATGAGTGTAGAAAACCTGTTGAATTTTACAATTCAGAATGCACTTGAAAAGTAAGTCCAGGAGTTCTGTGTAATAATGAGCCGTGTACGGTATGGCCACAGCTGATCAGACAGACAAACCCTTTCTGGAGATGACATACTTGAGTTCAGTCAGCCAGGGGGAATGTACTCTGAAAATCAAAAGACATTAACCAATTAGCTCTGATCAATAATCACAGCCACACAGGGATGAGCCAGGCTCAGAGTGCTGTTAATGTGTGCCTCTAGGCCAGGAGGCAGGCTGCGAATACTATTCCTTTCAGCTCCCAGCCAATGAAAATGTTGGAAATACTGTTGACATGCTGCAGCTCTCCAATGCACTGTCTCCGCCGCTGTAGCCAGGCAGAACGGCCTGCAAGAGGAAATCCAAGGTGTACAGAGAGAGAGAGAGAGAGAGAGTGTGAGGAATGAAAGAAGAATTGGAGGCTGTATGTGTTAGGCTGTGAAAGCAGGTGTTATAGTGGGTCGCAGTGAGCAGCAGGTAATCTCACTGAGATAAGCAGGAGTATGACAGCCAGCCTTTAATTCCTCATGAGAGGTGGCACTGTGGCGTTATCACAGAGCTGCTCCCAAATCCTTTTTGGAAATAGATTTATAGAAAGCAGTAATGGTAAAGAGTGGACAGAGGATGCATTTTGATGAGGTTGGCAAAGAGGAGAAAGCAGCAGCACTGGTGTTCCGCACATTTTATCCATGAACATACACAGATCACACCACTCCACTGCTCTGTAGTTAGGATGAGGAGCATAGGGAGCTCAGGGTGTCAGAGCGATTGAAGTGAAAGGAAGGGAATAACAAGAGAGGGGGGAGTAAAGAAAAGAGGAGGAGACATCTAAGATATTACACCTATCTTAGGGGGTGTTTGAAGGAGCAGGCATTATGAGAGTGTAAATTACACTCTGTCCTCTTCCCCTCAGGCTGCCGGCTGCTGGATGAATATAATCACCCACAGCAGCAAGCGCCCAGACACACACACACACACACACACACACCCCACACATACGCACACTCTTCTCTGTCTATAGACACTAGCATAATATTTGATCACGATAATGTCTGAATGTTTGCTACTGGCACAGAAGTCTCCAATCATGTATCGATCCAGCGTCAGTTCTCCAGCCTGTTTCTTCCTGAAATGATTTCAAATATTGACACATAACTCATTTGGTTCATTTTGGAGGCAATTGATGGTCATTCATGCAGTTTTTGTAAAACATCCAGCATCAAGTCAGTTGGCCTCAAAGGTGGGATAACAAGATTTCTGATATAATTCTTCTTTGGAAATAAATCAATAAAGCATAGCGAGTATTTTTTTCTGTTTTCTTTTTCTTCCTGTTTGATTTCACATCTTACATAACTGCAAAGAGATATACTTCATCTTTTGGATGTTCTAAAATTTAAAATCTTTTTTTGAATCTTTAAGATATTTTCTCATAGTATTTGTGATCCGGTCAAACAATAAATCAATATAATAAATGTATAATAAATATTTTAAAAACATAATTTAGTAATAATTATCCAATAACTTACTTTGGTCTTGACCCCACTCTGGTCAAATTTAAATTCTATTTCTGTGTCATATATTTCTGTAGTAAAGCAAGAAAACGTTTTCTGTGTTGTAGGCCAGAAAAGTGTGTGTGTGTGTGTTTGTGTGTCAAGGGTGTAAACTTATTTGATTCTTTACAACAGTAGGGCTGGCAGGCCCAGATGTAAGGCATCTAAGGTCAGCTCACTCTAAATAGAAGTGCAACAACTTGAGTCAAGCCTCATTACTTCTTTACATTAGACTGCAGTTAATTTTAAAAAAAAAAGTATTCTAATCCACCACTTTTCTCCCTTTATCTTCCCACTCTTCCTCCTTCCTGACTTCTTCCACTTTGTCCTGCACTTCCACTTCATCAGGGCCGCTGTTCTAGGGAGAACTGCAAGTACCTGCATCCTCCTCCTCACCTAAAGACGCAGCTGGAGATCAACGGCAGGAACAACCTCATTCAGCAGAAAAACATGGCAATGCTGGCACAGCAAATGCAGCTCGCCAACGCCATGATCCCTGGCACACAGTTACAACCGGTGGTGAGTAGTTCAAGAGTACAAGGCACTTCCAGATTATGAGGTTTTAATATTCACACAATAAATGTCTAGAGTTGTTGATTTGAGGACAATTCAGTTCTTCCTTTTTTTTTTTTAATTTGATACATGTTTAAGCATTTTGAAGTTGCACTTTAGAAAAAGTGGATGGAACCATCAACAAAACAACAATAAAAAAAACTTTGCAAAACACATTTTCACAGTCATGTAAAGTTTTTGCTATTTTCCAAATCCAGCTGGTGATAACAGCTGTTGCAAATATTTTTTTTTTACTTTTCTACATTTTGCTTGCATGACTAATTCGGTTATTTCAATTCTAGAAAGTAAACTAGTTCACCTTGATAAAAGAATAATCACTATGTACCCAATTTAAACAAAACTGCACAACTTTTTCCATTTTCTACCATTTTTGGTCAAAAGAAAATTTTGTTTGTGTCCTCATCGCACAGTTTTTTTTTATTGTTAGTGATCATGACTCTGTTTGGTAAAGCCATTTGAGTTATATTCTACAATATTGCCTCCTGCCAACAATGTGCTGTCTTGTTTAATAGAGGGAAAACCTTTGAGTTTGATCCAGATCTGCTTGATAAATTGAAAAAAACATCAGTGTTATGACAAACTAGAGGCAGAGTCGCAGTTTTGATTAAAAAAGGCTCTTGATCTTAACAGATTTCAGTCAGGCCTCTTGACAACAGTAAGGAGACTAAGGCTACGTTCACACTGCAGCTCTTAACGCTCAATTCAGAATTATTGCTCAAATCTTTTATTTTTGTTTGTTTTGCATGGTCATTTTAAATGCAACCTCCATCAGACTGCAGTGGGAACAGTTTCCAGTTCACAAAATGGCCCACATGCACATAAGAAGATATGACATCACACTCCGCACGCTAAGTTCACAAATGTAAATATGGACGCTGCGATTGTTAGCATGCATGTATTGATTTTGATGTTGCTGTCCAATCTGGGCCCACTGTACATCCAATTGGTAAAAGATAAAAGAAGACGAAGAAGAAAAAGAACACAAATACTAACACTGACCTTATTTGGAGTTGTGGCTGCTACCTCTGTGCAGAGGCATGTGTGGATGAAGAGTCGGAGCCAAGAGTGGTGGGACTTTGATGTGAGGGACCTCAGTCCTTTCATCCGACCTAAAAGTCAGATGAAATGCGACATAAACGTTCACACTGCTTTTAAAAATATCAGCTAGATCCAGCTTAGTACTACATACGGAAAAGACCTGGGTGTAAAGACTGGATTCGTCACGTTCACATTGCCATGGAAAAATTCCAATATGTGTCACGTAGGGGGAAAAAAATCGGAATTGGGTTGCATTTGCCTGCAGTGTGAACATAGCCTAAATATATTTCACAGTTCATCCAAATGTACAGAGCTCAGCTTCTCAGACTTCAATCTGTGAGAGAAAATAAATCGAGCATTATTTGAGTTCAGTGAAAAAGGAAAGTTGGACAAATTTTTCCTCCTGGGATCAATAACTTCTAAATAAACTGCTGTTAAAGCACAAGCTTTAACACCCTGCTACAACAACCAAAACGTGGACAATGCTACAACCTTTTGTAATCATAGCTCTTTGTACTGTGAAGTGAACAAATAATATTTGTGTCTATGTGGATTTGACTGTTAGATGAGAACTCGAGAATTTTTACAAAGTATGAAAACCCAAGTATAAAAAAATTGCTACATTACGATGTGCATGTTTTTGATTTAACCGGAGACATGCATTTTTGGTACACGTGTCTTGTGTCATGTTAGTGTCAGTACTAATTATGGTAATGAATATAGTCTAAAATTGTTATATTGGTCTCCAGCCAGTGTTATGCTGACCTCGGTTTCTCCATTTAATCTACTCCTAAATCTGAACAAATTATTATTTAAACTGAAGGAACAAATTTTCCTGACCTCTGTTTTTATTTCTGCATCTGGCATTCACTGAGCTCCGTACAATATCATGGATACTTGAACAAACTAACTACAATTATTATTTTTTTTTCTCCTTTTATTCAAAGTCCAAACCAAAGACAATACCTCTCAAGGGTAGGAGCTAATTACAGTCAACATTAAAGAATCACATTATCGTGATGCGCTTGTAAGGGTGCCCAAAGATTGTTTCTAAGACTTCATCAAATTTCTGACACTTGGTGGTCAGTCCTGAAATCATTCTCCTGCCTTCTCCTCTGTCCTCTATTTTTAATTGAGAAAAACGATAAACAGAGAAACTGCATTTTCTGCTCTTACATCCCTGCTGAAAGTTATTGAAGAGTGAAATTTTAATTGCATAGTTAAAGTTAAAATCAGCAACACAGTAGCTAAAATCTAAAGTTAGCAACACAATAACTAAAAACTATAAGGAGCATAAAAGGACAAAAATAAAGCAAGAGTAAGTTGAATTCAATTTTAGAGAGCAGTATTTTTGAAGGAACTAATGTGAACTCAATATTTTCCATGGGGATCTTTTTTGTAAATAAAGTTAAATGATTTAGAAGTATAAAAGTCACAAATACTAAAAGTCTGAGCCAAACATTTTCATATTTGATTGGTTAAAAATGCTCAAAGTATGCAAAAGTAGTTTGATTGCAAAAAGCACATGGAAGAAACTATAAAACGGAAAAAAGTGTTCACGTCCGGATGCATTTATTCAAATGTGCACCTATCCAATGCTTGTCCGCTATATCTGAGAAACAGCTGAAAGGTTCAGTGAGAAGAACAATTCATCGCAGGATTTGAAAAAGCGAAAGATCTTTTTGGAGCTGCTGAGCCCATCCTTTCTGTTTGTGTCACAGGGAGAAAGTAAAGTAAAGAGAGCAGGGGGGAAACAGGCTGACAGAGAAGGACACAGCAGCAGAAGAAAGGGAGGCAGGAGGAGATAAAGGGGCAGAGTAAAGTGAAGGTGATAGGACGACAGCAGACCTTTAGACCTGGCCTACAAAGAAAAGTTAAAAAAAAGAGCATGTTGTATTTAAAGGGAACAAAAGATGTCTCTGGGTAGAAGCCTCTTTCAAAAATGAGACCTTCCTCCTCTATCCCTTCCTAGTGTATTTAGTTTCCTGCCTTCGTCTCTGCTTTCTGGATTAGTTTTTTTTCTGCTACTCTCCTACATCTGTCCCTCATCCCACATGTGTGTAAAAAGGAGTGCTTTCATTTCACGCATGGAACTGTACAGAGGAGTGAGGCAATAGGGGTCCAGTGCGTCTGGCTGTGAATGATGGTGTTCATATAACTTTTTATTAGAGTCATCAACGGCAGACACTTCACATTATACAGTTACAGTTCTGTATTACTTCATTTATTCATGTACAAAAAAAAAGAACTTCATAAATGGTAATTAGTGTAATATTTGGTTTAGACACTTTATGAAAATAAGAGCAATGAATCCATGAAGACTGCAGTGCTAATGCAAAATTAGACACATTTTGATGCTAGAAAAAAAAGAAGAATACATGCTTTTCATCTGCAAATCGCAAAATCTTCCAATCTGAGTTTGTCCTTACGCTTTATACTTTTAAATAAATAAATTCAGTCAGTTTTAGCCCCTTCTTGTTTAGTTTGTTGTTGTTTTTTTATTTATGTAACAATATTCTGTTTTAACTCAGGGCCATTACAGAATAAGCTTGTTACAACAGAATTGAGTTGTAAAATCAAAATTTGCACTAAACTGTATCACATTACTATGAATGTCAAAACAAATTACTGGCGGAAAATGTGTTGAGAGATCATTTGTTATCCAAATGGGAAATTAGATTTAAGACTCTAACAAAACTCACACTCTGTTTAACACTTTTGAATTTGTTGCCGTACTGTAGAAACAAATCAAGTAAACAGCGATTCCCAAAAAGGCCTGAAGCGAGGTCACAACTTTTTACAGCATGATATCACTGCATTGTTAAAATCATCTGACTGTGTGAGAGTTTTCAATGACATCATGTCTCTCCAATCTCAACCTTGAGCTACAAATTACTCAAATTGATATCTGAGCCACTAAATGTGCCTTTTTTGGAGCAATTTGAATAATTCTTCAGATGTTTCACTTTTAAAGAACGGGAGAGAAATTACAATGTTCAAAACCACATTTTTGAAAATACTTTACAAAACAGAGCAGTGAGGAGGTCTTCAGAGGAATGTAGCTGTCCCGTTCAGGCTGCTCTATTACTCACTTTGTCGTCTTGGCGGGGGCTCAAGAGACAACTCTCAGTCTGGGGCTGAGGTCGGGAACGTGCAAGGAAAACTTGCAGTCCGCTATGTCAGCTTATACACGCTTCAGCCTCCCTTTTGGAGATCTGCAGAAGAAGATGTAAGGTGGATGTTTTCCCCTGTTAAAGTCCAGTGCAGCACAAACAGGCAGTGAAATGTCTCCCACGTAGCACGGATGCACAGTTTGACATCTCTCATCATTACTGCTGTTGTTTGTGTGATCTCTTGTATATGAAGCGCATGATTGTGTCTGATGAAAGAGAGGAGGTGACACAGCATACTAACGAAAGCTCTCGTTTTACTATTAGTACAAGCAGAAGTCAAGCAACCATGAATAAAGATATATTGGTTTTCCACGTGTTAGGCTGCTAATGGTCTATTTTTGCCATCCGCTGTCTCTCCACAGCCACAGCTGGTTTCTTTTCTTTGCTGAAGAAAACTGCATGCAATATTTTTTCTCAATCAACTGTTATTTCAATCATTAAAAAAAATAGTTTGGTTTTCGAACAGTCAATATTTTACCTGTTTTAGATAGCTCTTTGAACATCTTCATTTTGAAGAAATAGCAATTATTTTTGAGAGGACAGGCAAGCTAATCTGCAGGTCTTAGCTAGTCTGAGCAGGGCTGAAACCAATGTGGATTTCTGCCATTTTAAAACAACTCCACTCTAACAAATTTTATATAAATTAACAAAACCACTTTTTTGCAAACCTTCAACAGTCAGCTTTGCATTGCAGCACTGCAGTTATCCACATAGGCGTCTCATTATTTACATTGAAGATGGTTAAGGTGTGAGGTCTAATATTAAAAATAATCTAAGTAAAACACATATTACAAAAAAAAAAATTGTGGAGTTGGCAGAGAAAAGTACAAGCCTTGCAGTATGATTGCAAAGACGAGCCCTTTTTTAGGCTGCCTTCACATAAAGTGAGCCAGCCACATCCTGTGATGAAGTGAGCTTTCATTAATTAAAGCCGGCATCGTGGGGCCATGTAACTCAGCAGCATTGACATGGAACACAGTGCATGAAATGTGTGTCGGACATCTCCTGTTCTTAATCCAGCAGGCAGCTGGTCGAGCTGTCTGTCATCACTACATGACACAACAAGACACAATGCTGGTTTGGCCTTTAATATATCAACAGTTACAGCTCTGTTACTACATTGCTTAGTGGATCAGAGGTGTAACGATAGCAGGCTGACTTCAATTCCCAAAGTCTTTTTTTCCGAAGTGACATTGTAATGGGAAGATGGCATCTCAGGCTCATCTTGAAAGGGTTTTGTTGGAAAGGACTTTTTTGATACAGAAACATAAGGCAGTACCAAACATCCAAAGTTACAGTTGTTTGTGAAAATTTTCCCAAAGTTTATAAAATAGCTTTCACGTGAACGGTTATCAATTTTCTTAACACTGGAGTTGCCCAAAGACAGCAGCAATCCACTTTCTCTTAGCTTCTTAATCCAGTCAAATTATTTCTTTAAACTGGTCATTTAGAAAGCTATCGCCAAATTTGTTCATAACCTTTCCACAGAATCCAACTACAAAAAAAAAAATACTAATTGTTTCTTTGTGTAAGTCATTATTGTGAGTTCATTTTGGGGGTTGAATTTTGACCAACTTTTAATGTGCTTGTGCTCTGCAGCCCATGTTTTCAGTCACACCCAGCCTTGCCACCAATGCCAATGCTGCTGCAGCAGCAGCCGCTGCGTTTAACCCCTACCTTGGCCCCGTGTCGCCTGGCCTGATGCCTGCTGACATCTTGCCCAGTGCACCTGTACTGGTCACCAGCAACCCCAGCGTTCCTGTACCTGCTGCTGCTGCTGCACAGAAACTCATGAGGACAGACAGACTGGAGGTGAGAAACACATTTGCACACATAGCTAATGACCACAAAAGAAAGAAAGAAATAAAGGATAAAAAAATATCATACTGTTGATCACACAGATCAACACTATGCATAAATATTTTGTCAGTTTAAATTAAGTCACATATTTACAAAAAAAAATGAATTACAAACTTCCAGTAAATGCTGCATCCCCTTCCTCCTCCAGATCCCTTTTCATAGCAGCACAGACAGACTGCTTTGAAATGAGGAGTGTGTCAATTTGAATATTAAAAGCATGGCTTAGGAAGTCCTGCCTCAACGGTTTCTGTTTGTAGATTTTAATTATGTGTTTGGTATACCGTTTCTGTCACAGCAACTACATATCATTAGCATAACTCAGTCATTACCAAGACATAAGCAAAGAGAGCATGACAGTAATGAGATTATTGCTCTACCAACATTACCCATGTCACTTTCATTAACAAGCAGGAAACAACATGGTTTGGCACAAATTCTAGTTGTTTTATTAAAAACAGATGCTTTTTTTGTCTTTTCTTTCTTCTATGACAACAATATTCATTTGAAACCTGATGCGTGCCCCCTCCTCTTGCTTGCTAATTGGACAGTAAGTCAGTCTCATCCATTATGTAGCTGCGCTCGGGAAACACTTGCAGCGGAGTAATGGGGAAATCGTTGGAGGCAGGCAGGAGGCGTGTGAGAACGTTGGGGAGGTTACATTTAACTTGTAATGTTTGGTCGCTGGGTAATTAATGGGGGTGAGGCTGAGTAAGTCACTAGATGTGGTGAATGAGGGAACAACATGCAGCGCGAGAGAATGGGTCAATGACGGGAAAGAGAAATGGAAGTGGGGGAGATCGGAAATCAATTTGCAGACCTGTTGTGGTCATCAGAGGAGGGTTGGGGCAAGCGCAGACAAAAAAAAAAAGACAACAGGAACAAAGGAAACAGCAGTGATTGGATTTCATAGAGGAAGTAGTGTTTGGAAATAATTGCTGGCAAGAGGTTGTTAGAAGTGTTTCTTGATTCAAACTGAGGAATAAAAAAGTGGTCCAAAGATTGGGCATTTGGAATCAAAGTCTTGAAGGCAAGTAGAGAATGTGAAATATTTATGAACCTAATGCAACAATAATCTGCTCAACGGTTGTTTGTCCACTCAAGCCTCGTGATTAACGGTCTTTATTTGGAAAAGTTAAATCACATCTCTTCCCCCCTCCATTTTGGAACAAAGTTTGCTTGAAATATCTCAAAGAGAAGTGCCTCTCATATTTTAGTTTGTAGTGTGTGTCGTTCAAAGTAAACATAGCAGGAATTCTGTGGACTGACACACAGACCAGTCAGTTGATAAGTTATGGACCGCTTTCTCGAAGCTGACAGAGGTTCCTATTTTAGAAGACAATCCTGCTGACTGTTTCATTTAGAAATATCTTCTGTTCCATTTGTTTGTTTGTTTTTTTAGTTATCTACAGCAAGCTGTAACATCTCTGCATGCGTTCAATCACATGTTGCTTTATCTGCAGCCATGGTGATGTAAATGTCCCAAAGGGACAAGTTGCCATGGAGACAGAAACATGGTTAAAAGGCCCCTTTGGTTGTTTGTCCAGTGAATTACTTTTACTGGTTTAACTTCTGCTAATGTATAACTGTTAAGAAATGTGCAGGGGTGCACACCTGCAGCCCTGAACATTTAATTGCCGCCATTTAATCTTGTCTTGCTTGTCTAATTTTTTGTCAGCCACGCTCACCTCCGTCTCCTCCATCCCCATCTGTCAGTCCTTTTCTCTTTATTCATCAACCACGCTAATATCTTCTGTTCTTTCTCCCTCCCTCACCCAACTCACTAACATCTGCCTGACAACAATGCAGTCTCTCTCTTAAAAAGAAGAAGGAAAAAAAAGGCTACTAGCATCGGTAGTATGGGAAGCAGCTGTGGGAAATAAATATGTTCACGTGTGGCTTCATGTTTGTTTGTGAATGCATACCTAAAGAAAGACAGGTTGAGAGATAGTCCCAGCCTGTTCCTCATGCTGATCGGTGATGGTGGCTGATCGGCTGTCGAGTCAGGTGCAGAGATTGTGTGTAGGTAACAGCGTTGATGGTTTTTTTGTCTAGCAGCTGTTTCTCTTCAAATCAGATTTTGCATGAAGACAGTGAGACCAGTAAAAGGACCTGCTGGCTAAATGGCATGTTCTGTCGCAGTAGCTGATATGTCAGTGCAACTCAACATGAAATTACAAGTGGATGTTGGAAGTTCTTCTTTAGGGTCAGATTTGGTCTTGTGGGGGGAAAAAATGCTGCCTCATTAATGATGTGTACCCAGATTGTGAGTGTATTTGTGTTATTTATTATGTGTGTACTGATTATTGCATCAGCTAAAGCCTCCCTTGAGGGTAACCAGCCTCTTATTTCCCGTGAGCCTCACTTAAACAATACAATCATACTGAAGCAATTACTTTCCTCCTCAGCTTGCTACTGTTCATGCAGGTGCTGCCCCCTTCTGTCTGACTCATAAAAGACAACAACCGCGCTCATTTATTTAAATAATGGATTCATGTTGTGTGATTGATGAAACTGTAAATGCTAGTTAAAATCTGTTCGGCTTATCAATTTAGCAGTAATGGCCAAATCTGTCATGAAGATTGGTTGGCTCTGTCTGGTGCAGTAGTTGTTAGGTTCTGGAATGATTCAACAGATTGAGTCGTTCATTAAATGTGAAGTAAAGTGAACAGTAACTTAATTATTTGTGTCTAAGTTCAGTGTTTATGTGTAGCCGTGGAAGCAAATGTGTGTGTCGGGTTCAGGGTCAGTTTCTTACCATTCTGTTTGTGACCCAGGTATGCCGGGAATATCAGCGAGGTAACTGCACACGTGGGGAGAACGACTGTCGCTTTGCCCACCCGGCAGACAGCACTATGATTGACACCAATGACAACACAGTCACTGTGTGCATGGACTACATAAAGGGCCGCTGTTCGAGGGAGAAGTGCAAATACTTTCACCCTCCAGCTCACCTGCAGGCCAAAATCAAAGCAGCCCAACACCAAGTCAACCAGGCTGCAGCAGCTGCGGCCTTGGTAGGTATCTGTCCACAGATTACACCACCACGACCAGCTCCAGCAACGAGCCATCTTAAACAAATAAAATATCACACATTCAAGTCTCCATTGTACTTACTCTTTTTAGCTTTGACTTACTAGATAGTCAGTGGGCTTTCATAGCAGCAGGCTGTAGTATCCATGCAAGTATGACTGAGCCTTCTGCTCCTCCTTTTTGCTTGTTTTGCTGCTTTGTTAGTTGTGTAATTTGCTGTTCACAGTCAATATTTAGCCTGCACTAATTTTTTTTTTTTTTTTGCTGAGAA
The DNA here is from genome assembly GCF_001649575.2 of Kryptolebias marmoratus. Lineage (NCBI taxonomy): Eukaryota > Metazoa > Chordata > Actinopteri > Cyprinodontiformes > Rivulidae > Kryptolebias > Kryptolebias marmoratus. Next base: position 10,522,031 of record NC_051431.1, on the reverse strand, counting down.
GACAACTGTGTAGAGACCACTGTTGAGTTTAATCTTTTTCCTGCAATGCAGTGATTTGTCTCTCTAGGGACACATTAAGGTTTTGCTCAGCTAAGTGCTGTAGATGACATTGTGGAGCAGGTAATCCAGAAAGGAGGATTAGCTTGATCCTGGGTAACCCTTTTAAATGAGATTATTTAACAAAGCTAAACTAGGAATATTATAAAATCTTCATCCTAACTATAAAAGTGGAGACAAGATTTGTCGTTTTTATTGCTAGCCAGCGACTCTGTTACAAAGCTAGCATGTATTGAAAGCAAGAAATAATGGTCATCAAACCAATTTAGGAACGAGGCTACAGATATAAAGACATGCTGAATGTAGTTAAGGCAAACCAGTTAATGCTAGTTAACCCCTACTCAAAGCCAGTATGTATTGTTTAGTTCTTTTGGTTGTCTTTATTTCTCATTACAGTGTTTTACCTAAGTCTAAAGCTCAACATCTAATATCAAACAAAGACCAGTGATCATAGCAGGAAATCTTGGCTTTGATATCTGGAAAACAGATGGGTTTATTGCAGGCTCAGAAAAGCTAACTCTTCCTCCCAAAAGCTCAAAAGTAGTCTTTGGTCAATCAGGTTAGCATGCTATCATAGCATTTTGTTTATAGAAGAACTACTTTAATTGAACTGAATACATGTGGCTACATGACTAATCTTCCTTCCTGGACCAGAGCACTGTTTAAACTGAAGTTATAATTAATGAAACTGAATTTTCCTCTAATTTTCCTCATAATAATGGCGTCAAGCACCAGAATTCTTTTCAGTAACCCTATGTGCATGCCCTAGTCTTGTAAGTGGTGTATATTGCATTCCAATGATTTTGTTTTTGTTTTTTTTTGTTTCTTTGTTTTGTTTGTTTGTTTTTCAACCCACACTGCACTGCTGCCCCCATGATGCACCTCCGCTTGCTGGTTTATGTTATTGCGCTTGAACCCATTGGCCCATTGCCATCATGTGCTCGCTGCCTGCTAATTAAGACTCAGTCGGCTGTCAAATCACTGAAGCGACCCCTCGACGCAACTTTTGACCTGGTACTATGACCTTTCACCTTTTAGCTTGGCATGTAGCCGTGGTGTGATACATATACTTGTGAACTATGTAATTAATTAACTAAACTGAGGAAACACTTAGAGGTGATGACTGGATTACAGAAAAAAAATTATGAAGCTTCCTTTGGAATACTGATTTTAAGACACCAGATTCTAAAATATGAGACTGATTTAAATGAGAAACTCATTCAGTTCATCACCTTATGTGATTCTTCAAAATGATTCATAGGCAATATTTTATTGTCTAATAACATACTGTATGGTAGTCTTTGCATGGTTTCGGCCTTTCCCATATTGCATGAGTAATTGTTGAAGAGGTGTCATGACAATGGTAAAATCGCTTATAGTGTATTATTATCATGGAGCTGGAAGTGCAGCTTTCTCTAACTACATCAGCTCTATTAATGGTCCAACAATCAGTTCATCTTTTATTATCAGGGTTAAAAGTTCATCAAAAGTTTATCAAAGTTCTTTTTAAAGGAGTCAGGCTTTATTCTGCAAAACAAGTCATTTACATACTGTAGCTATGAAAATTATAGAGTATTGTATTTTACAATTACACTATGGATTGTTATTGCTGTGTCTAGCTAGACAGAGGTCCTGTTTTGTCAGCTAGCTTCAGTTTGCAGCTCTGACAATAATGTGGTTCACTGTTATCTGTAGAAGCATTATTGAAGGGAGGATTTGTGTCCTAATGGGATTTATTGTTCTCTCTGTTGTGAATGTCACTGGTGCCATCTTTTTGTTTTCCTCTCACCCCCATCCTTTATGTTGGTGTTGTCCCCTTATCAGGGGCTCCCTCCTGTCTTGCCTCCTTTACCAAAGAGACCTGCACTTGAAAAAGCCAACGGTGCCAACTCTATGTTCAACGCTGGTGTATTCCAGTACCAACAGGCCCTGGCCAACATGCAGTTTCAGCAGCAGGCTGCCTTCATACCATCAGGTAAGATCTTGTTCTTCTTCAACCCATCCAGTACTGCCTGTTACATGTTTTTCACTCAGCTTGGTAATGTTTTGCTATCACAGAGAATGGCTGAATGTCCTTTTTTTATGTGAAACGTGCACGCAGTGGATTGTATGTACAGCATGGATGTAGGTTTGGTAGCAGTAGCAGCATAAATTGAAGTTTTTTCTCAGGGATCTGTTCTAGGGACTGTTTTGTACAAATCCAAGTCTTTAACATATCATCTTCACAAGTCATAGTGTGATAAAAACAGTCCTGCAGTCCCATCAAGCACCACCCATCAAATAATTAGGGCAGCCAAAGGGTGTGCATGTTAAACCAGATAAGGAACAGATGTCAACATTTGATAGAAAAGATTTTTTGGGAAAAGATCTGTTGGGAACTCTTAAAGTGTCATTTCAGAAGTTAGCAGGATGCATCCTCTTCATACAGAGTGAGAATTACCCCCCTGGTGTATGGATATGTGCATATATACGATGCTCAAAGACACATAAACACGAACAGCTTATTTGAAGTAGTCTTCTTAGGGCACTGCAGAGTCATCTTACACTGTGGCCAATATTCTCATCTGACATCCTAAGAATAGCCTGCCATCGATTCCCTGCAGTTCCTCATATGTCTCACTCTATTGGGCTGTCAGGTCACTACAAGACACTTAGGGGACTCAAAAAGGAGGTCATTCAAATGTTTCATGGTGCAAACAGCTGCTCTGCGGCTGAAGGGGAATGAGGCCACATCTTGTATTTAATTTGCATTTATTGGATCAGATGAACAAGTCTGACTATTGCTTGAGTTATTATCTCTGATCATCAATATTAACAAAAGTTAATGTATCAAGTAAGTTAAATTATGTGGAGGATCATTTGTTTATATCCAGGTCAAAATTCAGTTTTGTCTAACTCTGTAACACTCTTTTTGATTTTGTTTTTCCCTCCACCTCTCATTCACTCCAATCCCTGCTGCAATGCATGATGGGCAGGCTCGATATTGTGCATGACACCTGCAACAAGTGTTGGTAGGTGCAAGCTTTCCTTAATGACTATCTTTGTAGTTTCTTCTGTCTTGTTTGACTCACCATATAATAAAAGCACATTTTTCACTTGGCAAAATTAGACTTAATTAAAACGGCACATTTGACCTCTTTATGTCCGATAAAACTGCAAATCTTATCATTGAATTTAGTTTTGTACTTCCATCAGGAGGCTTTATTTTACTGTAGCCATCAGTGCATCTTTGAGATACAGAATGTTCCTCCTTTTAGCTCTGCCACAGGTTTGTCAGTAACCTAATGCTTGTTGCAGTGCAAAATCCCCAGCTTCATTATATCTCCATCTCAGGCTCTCTAACCTCTGGAGCATCTCATTTAACTGTCTGGTTATATAAGCAATATAAACATGAGTAGTTATTATTTGTAGCAAAAACAGTAGAAGAGATTGCTGTTGCTACAATATGTATGTAGTTATTTTCACAAACCTTTCTTAGCATTTAGCTACCCTTCACTTATTTATTTTGTACTTCCTCCTGTTCAAGGTTGTTGAGGATCTGAAGCCTATTTCAGCTGTCATAAGAAGCTATGAATAGGTCACCAATTAATCACAGGACCTCATTTTTAAATATTCCCTCTGAAATTTATTCTTGTTATTTTTTCACCTCCACAGCTGTCCTGTCTGGGTTTTTTTTTTTTTTTTTTTACTCAAATTGATAATCTGGTTGGAACAGCAGACAGTTTGGTGGTGTGGTCATTAACACTGCCGCCACAAAGCCAGGAGTTTACTTGTGCAAATGTTTACTGGGGCCATTCTGTTTGTTTGTTGCCCATGTGCCAAAGTGGGCTTTCTTTGGGTTATGCGGTGTCCTCTGACAGTTTGAAAAGTTTCCTGTTACAATAAGTGGTAACTCACTCATGATAGTATGCATCCAAAGCTCCACCTAGTGATCCTCAGCAAATAGGGAAAATGAATTATATATATATATATATATAAAACGTTTATTCATTGGCTGCTGTGGTGTATTTGATATAANATATATATATATATATATATATATATATATATATATATATATATATATATATATATTTAAAAAAAACAGACCAACAGCCTTCAAACTTTTACAAACTAAAAACTGCTCTCATGTTTATTAGCATTCTATATACATACAGACATGAAAATGAAGTGAAAAACCTGTAAAGCTTTAAATCTTCTCCTTCTCAACTGCCTGTGTGATCTTTTCCTCAAGTGCCCATGATGCACGGTGCTTCTCCAGCCACTGTGTCTGCAGCCACCACATCTGCCACAAGTGTTCCCTTTGCAACAGCAACAGCCAATCAGGTTTGCTCCTCTACTGCCTCCTTTCACTCTTTCTCACATCTGGTTTCAAATCAGACTTTTATGTCTTTGCTAATTACATTGCCGTGGCTCTTAATGAAAAATGCATGAAATGAGAACAAGGCCCATTTCTGATCTTTGTTAGTTAGCCTGGCCATTGGTGATTACACACATGATCGCCATGGTTATCTTTATTATCGGTTTTATTTATTATTAGTTTATTTATTAAGCGCTCTTTGTCCTTGTGTCATCTGATCCATCTGTTTATTTCTCTCTGTCTTCATTATGACCCACTCTGTTTCTCTTTTCTCCTCTCAATCAGATTCCAATAATATCTGCAGACCATCTGACTAGTCACAAGTATGTGACCCAGATGTAGGAATCTCAGTCAGAACAGTATGTACAGCCCCTGTTCCTGCATCACACATACACAATGCAGTATCCTACTCATCAAAAGTTTTAATCTAAATAAAATGTTTATTTAGGCTGTTGACTATTGCAGAATACTAAAAATATTTGCTGAAAGATAGATTAGAAAATGTATCTGTATTGAGCAATTACATCACAGCATATTGTATTGTGGGTAGCGTTCACCATGTTGTTTGACAGGCCTTTTGAGTACAAACCTAAGATGAATATGAATACCAGATTAGATAAAATTAAGTTCAGGGTTTCCTAAAAAGATGAACTAAACAAGAAGAACAAAGTGATCATACTGAGTCACTGCAAGTGACCTTTTTTAAAAATAAACACATGCAAAACAAAATTTTAAAATTGCATTTCTTAAAACATGCATTTTGCCTGCCACTTAGCATGCCTGTTAGCACTCAGAGTATGTGATGGAGATGCCTCCAAGTTACTTAATCAGTTGTAAATGTACATCCAATGGTTACTTTCTGAAAGTTTCATTTAAATCTGTCCACTGGTTTGTGAAACATTTTGCTAAGGGTCAAACAAAATATTCCTCAAGGACTAGGACTCAGTTTTGGTTCAGTGGTAGAGTGCCGTGCTTATCTACCATTTGGAATATAAAGGGTAAATCCCCAATTTGCCATTTGTTGAAGTCTGTTTGGGCAAGACGCTGAAGCCCTCGATTGTCCCAGTAGGTCTTATTAGGTCTTGCTTAGGATAGAAGAGTATAATGAGTGCTACACAGCTGAAGGGCAACAACCTTCTAAAATACAAAGGAGAGCTAAATGTTACTGATCAGTTTTCAAAAGTCAGGATCTTAAGTCTGATGAAGACACAATAGTGTCAAAGCATTAATCAGTTTATGGTTGCACAATAAAAGCAGAATAAATGATCCGCAAACTCCAGCCCTCCTTTGTGTTATGTAATGAAAGTTCTGCTTATATTCTGTTTGCCTAAAATAATGAAAAAAATAATAATTTTCACAGTGTTATATCATCAATAATTCATTAGAATTCCTTCTTGTTTTATTTTCTAAAATTTCATACTTCACTGCACAACTTGCCTGGGTGGTTACAGTCAATATTCTGACTGGAAACATAATAATTAGCGGTTTGTTTAGTTGTCTGTTATCAATGTCATTGTCTGATGATTGAATTATCACTGATTTTACCACACCAAATAAAATAAATAAATAAATGAATAAAGAAACACACACAATGTCAACCAAATGTTTTACAGAGTCTGACCTTTTCTATCGCATCTAATTTGTTGCATTTTGTGAACTGCAGGTTAAACTGGAGCATGCTGGTGTTGAGTACAAGATTAGCAGTCATCCCTCATGGAAATGAGATCAAGAGAGGAACGGAAAACCAAATTTGAACTGGTTTGGAATATATCTGCATGTTAACAGAGGAGGAACAGTTTGTCCGAAAGGTTTTCATGTGAAGTTCATGCACAGTATCACACAACAACAGAAAAGAAGCGTCATTGCATTAAAGACTGCCTTTTGTTCTGCAGAGGCAACTAACCTTTATTCACCAGACACATTTTGAATGTCAGCGAAAGATAAATGTGTTAAGCAGTCGCCAGGAAAGCCGACTGAATTGGTACATCCATTGACCAAGAATCATGAGTTGTGTAGTTTGTTTTTTCATTGGTTGTTGGTCTTTGACCTAAATGTGTCCATTTGTTTACACAGAGGTGCACCTTGTATTTCAGTTGAGGTAAAAAAAAACAGACAAACAAAAAAAATAATAATAATCTGACTGAATCATATGCATGCACACTGATTTCTTTGTTTTATTTTAACAGTGATAAGGGAATTTACCTGAGTGTACTCAGAAGCAAAATAGCAACTGAATGTCTGTGAGGTGTCTTTCAAACCTTTGTAGCCTATCTTTCTGTGTCTTAAGCACATGTCTCTAACCTTGCAGACATCCCTGTAAAGTGCCATACAGCCAACAAAAAATATACATGAACGGTATTCAACCAGTTTTACAAGTGTTAAACTCAACAATTCCCTTTAATAGGTGCATGTTCTTTCTTGGACAGCATGTATTGTCCAACCTCATGACCTGTGTTTCCCATTAGCACCACTAAAATTAGATAAAGGTCCCCAAATTCTCCTACTGATTGAATAGCTTATCTGTACTGTTTTCTTTAACTTTGTTGTTGATGTCAGTTGTTTAGACATGAAATGACTGGATCTGTACTAACCGAGAGCTGTCTATGATAAAAAGTCACAAGTTGTGTGGGAGTTTTTGGCCTTTGTGAGAGACCAAATACTCTATCTGTGATGAGGATGGGATGATGAAGAGCTTTGTAGCCACAGGTGGGCATGGGCTGGTATGATTGAGATTCCAATGGGATTAAAACCTTGAGCAAAAATACCACGGTTTTACAGTCTTGCAGTAATAAATAAAATTCAAATTAAAAAACAAATATACTACTTCTATCCCTGCTGCTGCTAAAATAATATTCCAGTGCTGCAATGTAGAGACAAAAGACATAATGAATACCTTTAGAAATTAATTTTCATGAAATTATATATATTATTTCATGACATCAAAACTTGTTTTCTCGATTATTTTGACCTAGAAATCCTAGTTTTGTTGTAAAAACTGGAAATGATTTCAAAATCGCATCTGAAATCAGGACAGTCAACTGATTTAAGCTGAAAATGCCTCAAGAAGGAACATCTATCAGTAAATGATAAAACAGCTCCATGTGCACAAGGGTGTAAGCAAAAATATAGAAATAATACCAGCTAAATGTGGCCCTCCTTTGATAGTCAAGCAATAACAGTTTGTGTTTTTCTCCCTAAAAGAATTTACAAATGACCCGGGGAAAAACAGATGGTTTCTACTCCTTTAGCCATTCTAAGCAGCTGACTTAAAGCTCTCAGCAAACAATGTGGAGGAAAGGGTGTCTATTCAGTACACCACTAGAGAAAGCCTTGTACTGTTTGTGACATATCATTAAAAAACCTTTTAAAAAATATAAAAGTTCGATTGGTATGACAGAAAGTTTTAAACTGTGACTTATTAAAACTGTGGTATACCTTAAACCGGAAACCAGCTCATGTCAAGCCACAGGATGATCAGTCTGACTCTAAACTGCTCTGAGATCAAACTGTAATGTCATTGAATTAAAAAAAAAATTCAAAATGTAGGGAGGAACAGCATAACAAATAACGTTGGTAGTTTTGACACTGTGACTTTTAAAACTGGCCTATGCAGAGGGTGATCAGTTTGAATCTAAACTGCTGTGGAACTATGTCATTAAACAAAAAAAAAAAACAAAATCATAGGAACAGCATGACAGAAAACTTTGGTAGTTTAGACAACCCGACTTTTAAAACCATAGTACACCTTAAAACCGGCCCATGCCTAGTCATGAGATGATCAGTCTGAGTTTAAGCTGCTGTGAGGTCGAATTAAAATGTCATTTCATAAAAAATCTTAAAACCAGAGGAACAGCATGACAGATCATTCCAGTAGTTTTGACACTGTGGTTCATCTTAAAACTGACCCATGCCTAGCCACAGGGTGATCAGTCTGTTTCTAAACTGCTGTGAGATCAAACTGAAAATCTGCAAAGGAACTGCTGACGGAGATGTGATTGGCAAGGCATGAATAGTGTTTTGTTTGTATGGTTATGCATATTTTAAGGCAGGTTGTCTGAGAAGATTTAGTGTAGTGTATATATAGTTCAACATATTTAAAAAGTATCTGTTTAATACCTGAGAACTGTTTTTTCAGATAGCCAAAGTTTTTTTGTGTCACTGTTAATAGGTGTTATGGGTAGTCTAGAGGGGCTGAATTTTACTAATGCCCAGAGAAGGTTTGGGTGTGTAGAGTAGATCTCTCGAACTCTTTGTTTCTGTCGTGTTCTGAGTGCTCTTGATTGGTGGATTCAATAATTTGTGGATAGTACAGGTTAAAGTGGGAAAAATAATAAACGATTGTATTACTCATCCAAAGCCTTAGAATGTACCATCGGGTCAGCACAATGCAACATGCCATTTTAAACCATACGGCTGCCTAATTCACGCCATATTAACACTCATGGAGCACTATGTGATTGTCATTTTTGTGTCAGTGTTTTCTTTACATTTCGGTTTCGGTTTTTTCTTTCCTGAACAAGGAGCGTTTGATTTTATTTTGTTTGGAAAATACTTTGATATTAGTTCTTTGTTTTTTTTTTAGTTTGCTTATGATATTTATCTTTACAATAATGAATATAAGGTACAGTGTGTGTTTGTGTGTTCTTCATCCACAGTTTCTTGAAATTCCATGTTATGTTACTTTTAGTATGGTTATGATTGTACACTCAATATTTTCTACGTTATGCATATTGTTGAACTGTATGCATATTGTTCATTTCTCTAGTCTTTTTTGTGTTCTTTGAACAAAGATGTTTTATATGAGTATCTAACAGTAATGAAACAATAGAACAGAGAGGCTGAGTTGTCACTGTGGCAACTACCGCCAATACCTGAATAATATTTTAATGATTGTAAGGTTTGTAACTAGTCCTATAAGAAAAAAAAGCTATTATAAAAATATAATTCTTAGATGTTTAGAGTAAAGATGTTATTTTCTACTGTATCCATTTCAAATAATAACTATTGTTTTAATATTTCTACTCTCCCTGGAAATCGGGCCATGTTGGAAAACAAGCTGCATATTTAATCACTTTTATGGGCGTTGCTGGCAGGGTGAAGGTGAACGTGGTGAGTAGGGAACTGAGACTCTGCACTCATCTCTAACTTTGCCAACTGCAAACAACAAGGGTGGGGTGGGAAATACTGAAGAGATACAGGTGATGAAGGTTGACTTTTTTGCACTTCTGTACATAGTCAAAAAAGAGAGAATCATGTATATTGAGATCTTATTTTGAATAAAAAAAATAATGTCTATAATGACAAGGAATTTTGCTAGGACAACAAAAATAATTCTTTTGAAAGGCTGAACAAAATTGCTTGCATTTAAAGGGCACTGAGTTCTCACTCTCCTACCCCTTTCAGAAAAAAGGCCAAGTGTTGCTCTTCTTTTTTGTCAGCAGCTTGTAGTTTGCCAGGTAACCTTCCGGAGGAGGCGTCCACTACCCTCCAGTGCAAGAGCCTGACTGGGTTTGTTTGGTCTCTTAAAGGGATTGTTCAGATCTTTGGAAGTGGGGATCTTTAGAAGACGTATAAACAGTTAACATCTTACCTGCTGTAGATAGCTCTTTGACCTCAATTCAGACAATTTATTAAGAATGTTGTTGCGGTTGATATGAATGCAGTTTCATAAACTTTTACGCAGCCATCAGTTTTATTTACATGATTCTTTCAGCAGATTGACTCTTTCAGACGTGTACCAGGCTGCACCACAAGTGCTACCACTAGCTGCTGCCGCCGCAATTTGTGCTGGCAAATAATCCCAGAATTCTGTATGTGACTGTGTGACGTGGATGGCGGCGATCTGCTTTGGTTTTGGCCTCACTCAGAATAGCTGTCAGCTCATCCATGAGTCAGAATTTAACTCTGTTTCTCAAATCTAAGGTTCTTCAAAGAGCTGTCTTCAACAGGTTAGACAATAATTGTTCATAGCTGTTCTACAGAACCTTGCTTCAAAATAAATCTGAAATATTGCTTTAACCTGCCTGCGCGACAGGTGTGTTTCATGGCCACGCCCTCAAAGGCCCCACCAATCACAACACGTCCTGTCTCTTTACCTTACTTGGAGAGGAATGCATGTTCAAACAATACATACAGTATATTGTTCGAAAAAAAATCACAACACAGTACTATTGAATAAGAAAACATTTACACAGAAAGATGTATTTACAGTATACAATATTCTATCAATGTAATGGAATAAAATATATATAAAAATACAAAAATAGAATAGTGGTTTATATAATAAAAAAAGATTCCAGAGACTATACTCACTAAGGTTTCACCACTTGGAGAGTTAAAATACATGCAACACAAACACCATAGCTATAGGTAATTTCTTTATGTTTATGTAAGCTGTGCTTCTAGGAGATGAAATTGACCCAACCGGAAAGTAATTCAACATCAGACAGAATTTAAAAGGAACCCCGACTAATAAGACTTAATATTCTTAAGTAGTTGAACTAAAGCTTTTTCAAGTCATCTAAAACATCATTATTTAAAAAAATAAAAAGAACATTATTATCTATTCACCATTATTGTATGTGTGCAAAACATTTAGAATCAAGGATGATGTTTTATGGCGTTTACCATTTAAAAAAAAAATGCATTCGTTATGTTTGCAGTGTCCATAATGCAAAAGATTATGTAAAGTAAGTTAGCAGATTTTTACTAGATAACAAAAAAACCAAAACAGCTGTGTTTATGAAATGTCTACCTTATTAAATTTGATACATTTTTTCACCCAAGGATAAAGGGAGAAAGCTCATGGGAGCATTTTGTTGTTGTCATTTTCATCACTTACAAAAATCTGTTGTGCCTGTTTTTATGTCCTACCTTGTTTTTAAGTACTGTCAAATTGACAAGCAAGCCCTTTTTTACATATGCAAATATAAATAACTCTACTCAGTAATGTAATGCAGCAATATTTTCACCTCTGCGCCCTACTTTTGTACGCCATTCTAGCCAGAAATTCCCAAAACAGACTCAAATCCCCAGACAGACACATAAATCACTGGCAAAGTCAGAAACACAAAAAATATACAGTTCACATGAAGGCAAAATTTTACTTATGTCCTGAATTAAAAGCAATTAGTTAACGTTGTTCACCTCTTCTCAGCTTTATGCACCCTTAAAAAAATAAGGTTCAATTATTTACTAGCTGTATGTAATATGCTTTAAGGGTTGTTGTTTTTTTGCATAAATTAAAGTTTTTAACGATATAATTAAAACATCTGATGTCAATAAAAAAATATGCACAATTTTTTTTTTATTGCAAAAAGAGAAAAACAATTTTTATTGAAGTTTAAACTGTTTGGACACAAAAATTAGTACAGAAAGCAGAAAAAAACCCACTAAAAACAGAATATGTTTTCAGATTTTGCTTGTTGATGATGCATTTATTAAAACTATGACATATTTCTGCACCCTACATGCAAGAACAGAGGCTACATTTAAAATCAAAAAAATGACCTGCAATGGCCTAATGAGATATTGTGCAGAACTGAACAACCCTAATTTACATTATGTACAAGACATGCACTCGTGCTTTGACTGTCAAGAAAACTTTCAGTCATGGTTGCAGTTTTGTTAATACTATTTTTTTTACCATAACCGATTTTCCAACACATCAGTACTGAGCTGTTTGGCCTTGAACTGAACTCGTCCATGAATCTTTACTCACCCCAGCTTGAAACTGTCCTCGGTCAAAGCAAATTCTCCTTCATTTTGTTGCAATTGCTTTGAACATCTGAAAATGAAAAGCAAAGTTACTCTTTTAGCAATGAAAATAAGGTGTTCGCCCTCACTTTCACACTTCTTTATATTGGTCTGCATTTTCAATAAGGCCTTCGTTGTTTTATCGCTGCATTCAGTGCACTTGGGTTCAAAGTGAAGCTGACTGGAAGCCAAGTTTACATCACTGTACGGATCAGACACTGATGTTGTTCTTAGCCATCTCATGGTTTATTCATAGCAGACTGTGATAGGAAAAAATTCTCTAATAATATAAAAGCAAACATATTTTGAATTGTTTTAATATCTATTTGGCCAATGCTAATGTTTATCTAATAAGCCATACAAGTCCCATTAGTCAGGGTTCCTAAAACTGACTGAAAAACCGCTGTGTGGTTTGATGAAAAAGTCATTAGAATTCAATTTTATCCTGATATTTTCAGTCATTATTTTCATTTTTTACAAGCACAGACGCTTATATTTAAGAGATAATGTAAACGGAACTCTGTTTTTTATTATTTGTTGTTTGTTTTTTCTGCTTGTAGTGCTGAGATGATGTATTCTGTCTTCTGCTGCAGTTTGTTTCTGCTTGTTTTTCTGTCCCAGGCCCCTTGAAAGAATGTGTTATGCTGCATGCTGGTTTGTCTTCAAAGCACCTGAATGATTTGTATCGATTGCAACAGTCTAAAGCCATAAAATTTAATCATCAGAATGAAATGTGAGAAGAAGTGACAAGCGGGTGGTGCTTTCTGAAGCCGAGAGACGTGTTTTGCTTGGTTTTATTAACTACAGAATCATGCGCTAATTAAAGGCGTGAAGTGTAGTTAACAGAACTTTTGAAAGAGCCGTCCCAACTTTGCAGGTTCTGTGTAGTTAAAGGAAAAGTCTTTGAGAATTTTTTTTTCACGGGGCCTGTGTTGCTATATATTCTTGCTGTTATGAAGTAAAAAAAAAAAAATGAAATAAAATTTACAACTGAGGAAGACTTTTTTTCAACGTGTCATTTCCTTTTCTTAATGCAACTTACAGAACTTCTCTCTGAATTAATAAATACTTCAGCCATTTTTCAACACAATTTACTTTCTGTAGAGAATTTAAGGCACAATTAGTAATGTTTATATGATAGATCTTCTCAAATGGGGTTCTGTGGAAAGGTTGTGAACTCTTAATATCTTACAGGTTGTAGAAAGCTCTTTGAATGACCTCGGTTTGGAGAAACTGAAATGTTTGATTTTGACCAGATTGACAAGCTAGTTCAACCGGAGCCAAGACTAAAGTGAATTGATGCCATCTAAAAACAAGTACATTCTCAAAAACTTCATAAACATTCATGTGAATCCTTTTTGGTTGTTATATATAAGTCTTTTCACTGCCTTTAAAAAAAGATGACATTCCTGCTGAAAGTGCTGCTGCTGCTGTCTGCTCTTGAGAATAAATAAAAACGTCTTTGTAAACAGCCATGTCAAATGAAAATGACAGCAATTTAGTTTATAAAATAGTGTTTACAGAAACCACTGTTACATTTTGAGACTGGCAGCAGCCAGACCAGCTGTCAGTCAAGTCAGAACTGAAGTTTATTTCTCCAAACTGTGGTCATTCGAAGAGCTATCTACAACAGGTAAGACATTTACTGCTCATACCCTTTCCACAGAGCCCCTCTTCAGAAGTGTGCTATTTTTCTTTGCCGACCTTAAACTAGAAAGGATTGAACATTGTGAAACTGTTAACGGGTTCAATAACAATCATCAGCTAATGACTACAGGCCTCAGGGTCAGCTGTTCTTATGCTCTAACATGATTACACTACAAAAAGTTACAAACTAGACTGGAAAACATCTGATAGGAAAATGCCAACAGATTCTGCATATTTCTGTTTAATACATCATACGTCATGTCAAAATTTAACTTTACCTAAAATTGTAGATGATTATAGGATCAGCACATAAATCATGACTTCTGACAATAAGCCAGCACGTTTGTGAGATTAATAAATATGTTTTTTACAGGTAAAGATGCACCACAGTGGATGCTACAAGCTGCTATGAACACTATAAGACATTATTTGTTATTCAAATGCTCTTGGTAATTCAGAGGTTTAAGTGTTTTGTTTACTCTAGAGTAACTATTGTAATTAATTTATGGTTTCATTGGTCTGAAATGTTTCAGGCTTATTGCTAATTTTCCCAGTGCTCTCTAAAAACCTCATTCTGATTGTGGTATTCATTAAAACCTTATTTGAGATAACTCCATGCATGATGCATCACATTGTCCTGACCAGTGAAGTTTCTAATAAGGAGCAAAGATTTTAATTGAGATAGAGATGCAATCCCCATTTATTGAAGCAGCGCAGCAACAGGTTGATAAAATCTGAACCTGATTTAGTTTTGATGTTTTAGAAAGAAGTAAATTAAAGTGTTAGGAATCAGTTGAAATCCTGAGGTCATCGTCTCAGTCCGTCAGTAAAAAAATTAACACATTTTAAACTTAACTAAGGTCCTATAAAAGTGACTTGAGTTACTTTTCTCACAGTTTTACGTTTGTCATGAAAAGAAATGATTGATTATCCAAAATATGTTTTAAAGCTTGATGTATTTGTTCAGTTTGTTAAAAGGGGGTCTGATGCATGAAAAGAGACTGTGCTGATTCTTCCGTACGGCCACTTGATGGCACCATTTATTTATAAATTTGAGTTCAGTTCAGTAACAAAAGAACATAAGGCAGAAAATTGGGATGTTGCAAATTTCACATTTCTGGACAGTCTTGCCAATAAATTGCTAAACTTCTCTCAATCTAAACAAAATCTATATTAAAACAAATTATTCCAAATCACTTCAAATAGTATGGTTGTGAGAGCTTGAAGATTTTTTTTTTTATTATTTAAGGAGAGTTCTGTGGCAAGGTTAAGAACAAAATCTCCCTGTTGCAAATAGCTCCACTAATTCTGTTCCTCAATTTGGAGAAATAGATTTTAATTCAGACAAGAATCGGAATCTTAAATGAGCTCCAGTCTTAAAGGATTCATAGTGGTTTATGCAAATACTATTTTAGAAAACTCTACAATGCCATATATTTCACATTGCACAATTATTCTGGCAAAAATAATACAATATTCCCATTTGAAATGTCTCAGGCTGCACAGGAAGTGCTACAGCCAGCTGCTGCCACCTTCATATGTGCTTGCAAAGAACCAGAGAATTCTATGTATATGACTGCAATGCAAAATAGACTATATCGATTTATAAAACAGTGTTTACAGACACTGACACAAAATTTCAGAGAGTTATCTAATTTTTGTCTTGGCTTTTGCTCTGACTAGCCATTAACTCATCAATTGAGTTAAACTCAATTAAATAGGATAAAATATATGCATATTCACATTAGGTTTTTAATCCAATTTGTTTCTAGTTTGATAAACTCAATTTGATTTTTCAACTGGTTACAAAGAAAAAAATTTGATTGATCTTTTTCATTATTAAACACTGGTTCACATTTTAGAAGCTTTTTAGTTACATTTGTTTTTGCACCAAATATTTTTTTCAAAAATCAATTAATAAACTGTAAGCACAATAATGACAAACAAACATAAAAATTCTTAAAATTCCAGCTGGCTGAAATCCAATGCAATGTAATTTTATAATTAAAATAAATGTCAACATCTTTTTTTCCCCCCTTGGTAATCATCATTTGTTTTCTCTTGATTCTTCTCCTAATTAAAATGCTTTTATGAATAAAACTGAAATTAAATGTTCTAAAATCAATGAAAATTGTAGAGGGCCATTTTCTTTTAATTTCCCACTTTGCTTGATTGTATTTTCTAGGCTGTTTTAAACTGTTTTGGCTTTCCCCCTCCATTCTCTCAGTAATAACTCTTTTTCCTTTGCCTTCTCAGATCCCCCACTCTTCTTTCTCCTTTTCTTTCATGTCTCTGTCCACAGGCTTTGCAGCAGAATATGTCCTGCAGAGGCTTAATGAAGCAGTTCTGATCCAATAATGTCAGCTCCTGCGGCCTGCCTCGCAGAGTATGATGTACGACCCGGAGATGGCGTTGCATCATGAACCTCACTTACCACTGCCCTCTCAACATGTCCAGCTTATCAATCAGGCTCTTTTAAACTAAAGACAGGCTAAACAATGTGTGTGTGGGCATTTTATTCTGGGGGAGCGTTTAGCCAAGATTTTCTAGGGGGAAAAAAAAACCCGATATGTTGCTCTCTGAGCGCTCTGTGTTACTTAGCATACAATAAGTATCTTTTAATGAATTACCTCTCAGGGGAGAAAAAAAATGCTAAGAAAAGCCATAGAAATTAAAACACCACTAAAAATGAGTGAAAATGCAGCTAGAACTGTAATGTCTGCTCCATTCAGTGGGAAGATAAGCAGCTGACTTTAATGCTTTAAATATAAAAGCCTAGCATTCCTTAAGGGAAACACATATCACCCGTTGCCTGAGTTTAAAGCTAAATTTGTTCTGTGATGAGAGGGGACAAAGTTATGGCCAATTTCATCCAACCTTGTAAATAGCATTATGCACAATCTCATGTGATATTGCAAGAAAACGGGTTGAGGACGGCTCTTAGCTGCTTCCACACTAAAATTAGCTCAACATTTGTAAAATTGAATGTGATAGCTATTTTTGTGTTGGCCAAGGTCAATTAGTTGAGATGACCACCTTGAATTGAGTTGACTCCAAGAAAAAAAAAATGTTAATGAACTGCAGATGTTCATCTAATGATTACAGTTTCATTAAAATATACCCAGTGGTTCATAAACCATGTTGTTGACAAACAGACATGCTCGAGGGCATCATTTATTGCCAATCTATGTGTTTTGAATTAGTCATCTTGAATTGGGTTATTTCTGATACTTAATCAGCAGATCTACACCAAATGATTATGATCTGAAACTGTTGACGCCAATAGTTAATGGCAAAGTTTTAAAAGCAGATCTTGTGTGATTAGTTAGTACCCAACGTATGTGTTTGGAATGACTCAGCTACGAGCACACAAACCGTCTGAGCTAAAGCCATTTTCGTGTGTGCTGACTCACTTAGCTCCGACGACCATCTTAAATGGGTTTGACTCCAATAGTCAATCAGTTGTAAATGTACATCGAGTGATTACTTTGTGTTTCATTCTAAATCTGTCCACTGGTTCATGAGCTATTTTGCTAACAGTGCCGACAAACAAACATGCACACAAACAGGCAAAACAAACATTATTGTCCCTTTGCCTTTGGCGGCAGGAGGTAATGACTCCATGTTGTGCTCTGACCTCATTATGAAGGAGATAATTGAAAGTACAGGGAGCAGGAAAGGTGCGAAACAACAACAAAAGCCAAATGACAGATCACATTGAATAATGAGTCTTTAAATCACTTTAGTTCCTTTTGATGTAGGAGTGTGTCAATGGATTAGTTTCCCTTGAGATCAGAGATAAACACCAGATGAAAGAAAGCATGCATTATGTGCAAACAAAAAGAAACTTTCAGATATGATGATCTAAAACATACCCTGCTAAGATTATCACCTTCATCACACTGACAATGTTAGTATAAGATAACAGTTTTATGATTTTTATGCATCATCTTGCTGCTTTCTCTTCTTCTCTTATCTGATTGCTGAGTCACAGCTGGTTTCACTGAGTGCTGCTCGGAGCGCAGCTCAAATTTCTCATTTTCCCGAAGGATCATGTTACTGTGTATCTACATTCAGGTGTGCGATTACAGTAAGTGTGTGTTTGCCTTACAGTAAGTGTCTGTGTTTCCTGTGTTGATGGTCTATAAGAGAGTAGAAGAGCCATAGCAAGTTAGGCTAATCACATTCCTTTTTGGAAGAGGAACGTTATTGATTGGGACGGCTGAAGTTAATGACAGGCAGTTTCGCTGCACTGCCAACAGCAGCAGCAGCAGCAGGCAAGTGATTTGGATGTGTTTCAGCGAGGTCATACAACTGAGGTCGATGCAAACAGTTTGAGACAGTGTCTTTCATTAAAGCAAATAACCACACCTATTGTTTGTAACATTGTCTCAAAACTTTTTGAGGAGTCTATGTTATGATTGTTACCTTTGGTGTTTTATACAGTCAAATTTGTGCAAGGAATAGAGATGCTCTTGAGCTTCCTGAAGCACTTTGCTGCCCAATTAAGCTTTCCTTCTTTTTCTTTACGGTGCTACATATACAACAAAACCTATTGTATCATGTCGGCCTGCTGGCTGATTCTGCACAGCCTCAGACAAAGGAGGAAGAAGCTCTAACCCCTTTCACACAATGTTCTCGTGACATAGCTGCAAAGATGAGCCCCTCTGTAAGCAGTCTTTGGTTGTTCACACAGGAACCAGTCGAGCTGGCCAAGTCCTGCATCGACGTGTGATTACACACACGAAGATGGCCTTGCAAAATCAGCAGAGTGACAGTTGGTTAGAGGAGTGATGTGTTGTTTTTGAATAAACCAGCTCCACTTGCTGGCTCATATACTGTAAGCAAGCAATAAAAGCCCACTCCTATCTATGAACTATCTCTTTTGAGAGGGCCTGTTTGCTTCCTAACCAATAAAGTGCTTGTCACTGGTCAAAATTGTGTTGATATCATGCTGCATGCAACCAATCAGGTAAGATAACATATGAGGGTTTTATTATTAGATTATATAAGAAGGGTAAATATCAGGTTCTGGAGGTCATTGGGTTTACTTTTGTATTAGGTTTATTGTTTCTTTAACTATGTTACTTGTTTCCTGTGTTTAGTTTTGTTATTTGGTGTTTTGCTTCCTGTGCCTTTTGTGTTCCCTGTCATCATTCACTTTCCTCAGCTCAGTACTCATCAGCCTGCTTCTCCCACCCACACCTGTCCTGCGTTACTAATCAGTCACCTGTTTCCACTCCCTCGTTATCCTCAGCCTTTAAAACCCGGTCATTTTCCATGCTTACTTACTGGTTCACTGTCACTTCCGTTTGCTGTCTAGTTTTCCTCATGTCAAATTCAGTCTATTTGAGCCAGACTTTAATAAATTAGCAAATAATTGACCTGCGCTCTTGTACCTCGCAATTATCTTCTTAGAAGTAATGTTTGACCTTGACTCTCTAACCAACTTAAAAAAAATCAGGATTTGGAGTTCAGTGAAAGTCTTAGCTCTTAGATAATGGAGGAAGAGCGAGTTGTAAAGCACATTAATGACTTGTAGGGCATTTTTCTGGCAGAATATGGGTCAAACGGAGAGGGGAGTGAGGGCACAGCTGTACGCAAAGATGAACAGCCACTATTCAACAGGCGACAGGATGTCCCTCTGCGTTACGTTTAGCACACAAAGAAATGAATTAAGAAGAGAAAGAAGAGGTCAGAAGGCATGTTGGAGACTCTATTAGCATAATGTGTGATATAATTTCATGTGAGGTAATTAGCCCGTCATTTTTCTTTGCAGATCTGCTGTACTATTTGAGGGTGAATGAAGCAGGAAAATAGACCGAATCTAAAGAAGGATGTCATTGAAACGTTTACTGGAAGAAAACGAAAAAGTCTTTAACGACTACAGTGTTGCCTGAACTTCATCAAAGCAGCAAAGCCCTGCAGAGAAGTGGTAGTCTAAACACAAACTACTTGTAGCTCAGTAACTTTACACTTAAAACCAGATAATTTCTGAAGAACTTTTGAAAGGATGTTCATGAAAGCACTGCCCAGGTTTTTAACACATTTAGGTCGGAATTTTCATGTGTAAACTGTAAAAGCGTAAAGAGAACCAAAATTAAAAAAGTTAAAGCAGCTGTCAGTGGTTCATTAGGGTCACTATAGTAACCAAAGTCCGAATTTTCTCATTCCCTGATAGCATTCCTAATAAAAGAAACGGACAGAAATGCAGCGTAAAAAGCATAAGAAGTAGCTTTCCTAAAGAAAAGCATGTTGCACACCCCTTTGTGTGCCGAAGGTTTGAACAAAGATTTTGCAAGATCTATGCTCAGAGTATATGTTGGGGTTGACTCTCAGCTACTCGCACAACAAATATTAGCTCAATTACTGTGAAAATGACTGATTAGAGCTATTTTGTGTTTGCTAAGGTAGATAATCTGTGGCTGAATCAAGTTGACCTCTAAAAGTTAATCAGTTGTAGACATGCATTCTATCATTCCTTTCTGTGAGTTTTATTGAAACATGTCTTATGGTTAATGAGATATTTAGCCAACAGGCACATACAAAACACAAGCAGTTACATGATCGCTCATCTTTCATGGCAACACGCTCTGCTTTCTGGGAGATCTGAGAAAAAAATGTAAAAGACAAAATGTCTACACTTCTATGTTTAAATTGCAGAAGACGTGCAAAGACTGGAAATAAGAAGAGTTTGCATAAATTTTGGAAAGTGTAAACGTCACATAAGCTGAACATTCTGAAGTACAATGTTCAAAAGTCAAAAACCTAAAGTGCAATTATGTAAAAACCATTATAGATAAGAAAATGCCAGTTCAGCCATATAAATTTGAACTTTCTGAAACCTGTATTATCTTTGAACTGTTTTTTTTTTTGTAAATAATATATATATATATATATATATATATATATATATATACACACATTTAAATTAATGTGCAAATAGCAATAAAAATGCTTTGAATCTTATGCACTGACCCTATTAAACAAAGTGTAAATCAGTATTCTGCTCATGTGTAATACAATCTGTCCTTTTCATTAATAGCTTTCCTTAACTTCTGTCATATTTCCTTCCACTTTTCCTTTTTAAATCTATCCCTGTCATGGACCTTCAGCTCATAAAGTAGCCAATTCACTGAAGCGATCAACAATCTATACCTCATGAGGCCATTCACACAGTTGGCACTTAAATCACTGGTGATGCAAATAATTCACTGTCAATGAGGGGGCTCGGTGCTGAGACAGGCTGAATGGTGTAAAGAACCATCTAGACACAGCATTTCGTCTCTCATTATCCCATCTCTGTTTTATTGATCTCATCTCCAATGCTAGCTTGATGTACTTTCTGTTATTGGCTTCAGACTAATTAATCTACTGGTGCTCCTGCAGCTGCTGCTTCTTTGAAAGATGATTATCTGTCGTAAAATCGTATTCTTCATTACTCAGACTCTTTGTGAAGTTTTCCACGAGGAATGGTTTATCATATATACATCTTCAATTTCCTGTTGAGAAGACTCATTTAATATAATGATCAAGCCAGGAACCATAAAACAAAACAAAACAAAAAAACCAAGATAAGGCCTTGTTCTGACTGCTTGCCGTATTTTTAGTGATGCTTATATTGTGTTGTGATTGATTTTAGAAAGTCTAGACAGCATAAAATCTTTTTAAAAAACTTATGTAACACTTTAGCTCCTCGTATCAAATAAAGTGTGCTTCTCTTTGGTCACAACTGTGAGTTACAACAATCTGTTAATCTGAGTAGAATTTTATGTTTCAGTGTTTATGGAAACAACAGATTTTTTTGTTTGTTTATTCTGAGACAAAAATAGGTTTTAGTGTCACTCCCAGATTGGTACAAAATGATGCTTTGTGGAGAACCTCCAGTGTTTCTAAGGACAACATAAAATTAAAATCTTTTGTTACTGTCTTTTGTTGCATAAACATGATCCATAGATTAAATAAAAATGAAAATACACAAGTAAGACTTGTTCTCATCAAAGGGAAACAAAAGCTCAACAAATCTTTCAGTGACATCTCTTAAATAATCTCAACACAAGTGGAGGGGAAAAAAACTATTACAAGTGCATTCCAATTTTGTTTCTATACATGTTTATATTTGGTACCATATTCTTAGCACGCTGATGAAAAACCCCCTACAGTTTTTCCTGACGTGATTTAACACACGCAGCCTAGTTTCCACCCCCGTTTATGTTTAGATTTGCTGAAAATTACAGTCTGTAAGAAGTCATATCCAAATACACAGGATGTGTAACTTACATAATACGTCTGGTTTATCTTCTGTTAAGTTTTTTAGACTGCGACAACAAAAACTGTCCTATCAGTCTTAAGTGTGATGTATTATCATGCCATGCTCCAAATGTGTAGAGCCAAATCCTTTGGTAATGTTATATATGGCAAGACTCACACCCCCCATGGATCTATCACTGCCTGGAGAGTTGTTGTTTATTGTGAGTTTACTTTGCCGTTTTCATGCCTTTTTTCTTTTCCAGAAATGGGCCAATTCACATTTTGAACCAAAATTGAATCACAATTGTAAGTCAAGACATGAGGAAATCAGCTGTAAACTGGTGCACAAACAGCTGTCCACACAAGATCAAATAAAAGGAAATGAATATTGCCAGTTTTGGCAAAAAAAATTTGTGTTTGCTCAAAAACATGTATGACTCATTCTTATTTTTTCCAGAAAATAAACAGGAGGACGATGGTGCTACAGGTAAAAGGCTGTTCATATATATATATATATATATATATATATATATATATATATATATATATATATATATATAATGTTTAGTAAAACTATTAACACCTAACACCCTTCAAAATAATATTCAGTTTGGACCAGCAAGTGATTCCTAATGCTGACAGTATTATTTCCATCATAATAAAGTCAGTGATGGCAGTACTGGTAAAGAAGTGTAAGGAGAGTTTGTTGAAAATAGTGCTGTAACATCTTGGCTTGTCATGACAGGAATGGCTTAAGAAACAAGTTTAGGTAACTTTATACTCAACATACTGACATGAATGTTAAAGTACAATGTAAATAAAAGCCTACCGGTCTATGTGAATTTCTGTCCAGTTGTTCTGTGTTGTGCCTAACACACTGCCAGGCTCCTCGGCGTGACCTTCAGCTCGAGTATAATAACGCAGGCAGGCAGTTTCTCGTGAACCTGAGTGTGAATAATCCTCAACAGCACACTGACCCAGACACTATATCACACCAGGACAAACAGCTGCTCAAAAAGTGCTATTCTTGTCTGACCCTCAAAGAATATTTAGAGAGGGAAAAAAGAATATTTCCCATCCTAACATAAAACAATCAAAACCAGTTGATATAAAATATGTGAAGTACTGGCATCCTTAATTCTTGCCTTATAAGGTTTGGAAAAAATGTGCTCATCAGACCATTCAACTACTTGATTTGCACTGAATAATGTACAAAAGTGGTCTTTTGTGTGATGTCTCTGTGAAAGTGAGGATAATAAAAGTGTCAGAAAAACAAAGAAAATATAAAGCCAAAATACAAGTGGGAAAGATTGGTGCTTTGTTAGCAATATGGCAATCGGTGCTAAGTACAAAGTATTTTTTTCCAAGACAGAATTTATTTTTATGAACATTGACTCAAAAATATGACTTCTTGTATGTAGATGCTGCTCAGCTGTAAAAGACCAACATCTTTCAAACCACAGTACTTTATAAGTTTTACAAATGTCACAAATTTTATGTCCCTATTGAGATTAAATCTACTATAACATGCCACTACAATTTTTCAAACACTTTTTCTTTAGATAGATAGATAGATAGATAGATAGATAGATAGATAGATAGATAGATAGATAGATAGATAGATAGATAGATAGATAGATAGATAGATAGATAGATAGATAGATAGATAG
>NC_051431.1:10479246-10497568 GCF_001649575.2 Kryptolebias marmoratus | reverse complement strand
ATATATATGTGTGTATATATATATATATATATATATATATATATAAACATACAGAAATCAAGACTTTGAAATGTTCTCAATCTTGCCATTATGACAGTTTAAGCTTTAAATTGCATTAATGGCATACATTCTGAAGCCCATGTGTGTGAGACAGTCAGACCTTTGGTTGGTAAGCATGTAAACTTGTTGCATCATGTCATTTTGACTTGCGCCAACTCATATCTCTTTTTAATTCTTTGTTTTCCTTTCCGCTTCCTTCTTTTGTAGTTCTTGCTGAATGCGTAGTAAGATTCATCAACGTGTTTGGACAAGCTAGTTTACCTTTTAGTCACTAAATCTTCGCTCCAAAGAAGCTCGGCTTTCATTTTGTGATTTGTCTCAAATGCAGCCCAATTTTTTTTTTACCAAGATACGATCTCATCAAATCCATAATCTCACTTATTTTCTAATCTGAATGTTCAGAAATTTTACACAAGTTTGATTCAAAGTTTAATGCTGTCTTTAAACAGTTTGATTTTGATTCGCAAACAGAGCAATAATAATATTGCTGCTGTACATTCAGATGGTGTTCATTATTATTCACTTGTTGTTTTATTTCATGCACGTTATGGGATATTAGCCCAGCTTCCACAAACACGAAGGTTTGGGGTTTAAACCTGGGGTCTTTTTGTTATTTGTCTTCGGCCACTCCGGTTTCTTCCCACATCCAAGGAGAGTGCAGGTTCATGTGAATCCCTCCAGGAAGCTTTTCAAAGTACATCCTATGAGTCTAAACAACCTCCGGAGTGTTTACGGGTCAGCATTAACCTAACGACATGGTCACACACAAAGATTTATGTTTAAGTGCACCATTAGCTGCCTTCCCTTCCACTCTGCGTGAAGCACCTCCACATCATTGTTTGTTTCAGGCTCTAGTGGCGCAAAACATCATAGAAAAAAAGTCAATCTCTTCTACTGGCAAGCTCCACGAGCCTTAAGCTCATTTTAGAAAGGTTTGTCCTTTAGCACTGCTCAGAGGTGTTTTTAGAATTTTGAAACATTTAGGACTTAGTCCATGGTTTTGAGATTTGTACGTATGTCTTACATTTTTTAATGAAAAACGCATCTCTCTTCATTTACTTTTGTGGCCACAAAGACAAACTTACAGCCTTGAGACTGACTGCTAAATTAAATGCTGCTAACAATTTGAGAATATTTTCTAATTCATCAACATATGTCTGAGTTTTCACTCATCAAACATGACCAGGGTTCCTTTTGAACTGTGAGAATCTGTGATTTTTCTCACATATCTTGTGTATTATCAGGCTGAAATCTTCTTCTTAATCAGTTAATCTTGTGGTGTCCCATCTGTCTGTTCCACTCCATATCTCCTCTGTTCCTCCTCTCTTCACAGCTGCTCATAAAAGAAGGCAATAAGAAGGTAATCAAAATCTAATTTATTTTTCAGGTCTCAGTTTGATGATTAGGCTAGATCCTGAAATTGTGTTATTCAACATCTACTACCATCTTTTTTACATTGCGTGATAATGTAATTGCCTGTGTGTTTAATTGTCTGTCTGTTAGCAAAATAGTTCATGAACCACTGGACAAATTTTGATAAAACGCTCAGAAAGTAATCATTGCATTTACATCTACAATAGATTAATTTTTGGAGTCGATCACATTCAAGATGGCTGCCACAAATAATGAACCTTAACAAAAACAAACGTAATGATGCTACTTTTTACACAATAATTTATTGTTAGGCTAACAATTTTCCTTAACAGACATGACAAAATATTGAGAATTTTAATGTCTTGAAATTATTTTTTTCCCCTTTGTTGTCATTATCTGTTTATTGAGTAAATGTTTTTAAAAGTTAAATAGGTCTCATGCTGTTTTATGATGCACTTTACCTCCATCTATAGATGCTAATTTTTCTACACCATTCGAAATATTAGTTACTGTGTTGCATTTTTAATGTGAGAAAAACTTTGATCTATGAGGAGACAACAGCTGATAATCTGGTACTGAAAACTTTGTACGCTTTACATACAGATGACAAAACGTTTCCCTGCGTTCAACACTCACAACATCAGCCAAGCTGCTGCAGAAATAATTTCAGGATGTTTCGAAATTTACTGATTAAATCTACCCAAACTCAGTCTTACCTTAAATAAGTGTACCCTGGCAGCCCGCTCCATCAGAGCGTTCATTTCCTTAACTGCCAGACTAATTCTTTTCTCCAGGGAGCAACATTCATCACGGGCTGATAGAAATGGCTCTGTGTTTATTAAAAGATGAAAATTAGATCCAAAAGGGATGTAGCTTCAATACATACACATTACCACATAACCTTTTGAATTCATTGTTCATTTTATTTCAGTTAAAACTAAAGTTCAACACAGTTTTTACTACCTAGTATCAAATGCAAAAGGAAGATAATGTTTTGCACGTGTCTGTGTGCGCTTGTATGTGCATGTGTGTGTTCATTTGTCTGTACCGTTAGCAAAATACCTTCTGAGCCATTGGACAGCTTTTGATGTAACTCTCAAAAAATGAATCACGGGATGTACATCTACAACTGATTACCTTTTGGAGTTATATCATCCCAAGTTACTGCACTTTAGTGTCAATCAGTCAATTGATCAACATTTATTTATAGAGCCCTTAACAACAGCCAAACGGTGCACAAAGTGATTCACAATACAAAAGTTAAAAACAAACAACACAAAAATGCTAGAGTGCCACTCAGTATTAAAAGCCTGCCTGAATAAAAAGGTTTTAAGGTTAGATTTTAAAATGGTCATATCAGTGATAGATATGAGGTAGTTGGTTCCACAATCTGGGTGCAGCAACCAAAAAAGCCCGGTCACCCCCAACATTTGTGTTTAGACTTAGGGACAAACAGTAAAGATGTATTAGTTGATCTTAAGGTCCTCTCATACTCACGGAAAGCTACTAGATCAACTAAAAAAGGTGAGGCAAGACCATTAAGAGCTTTAAAAGCGAACAATAAAAGTTTAAAATCAATTCTAAAACAGACTGGAAGCCAATGAAGAGAAGAAAAAAAAAAACAGGTGATGTGCTCACGTCTGGCCGCAGTGTTTTGTACAAGCTGTAGGCGTCTGATGGAGGATTGAGCGATTTCAACTTACAAAGCATTGCAGTAGTCAAGTCTTGAGCTGATAAAAGCATGAATGGCCTTTTCCAGTTTCATTCATGGGTGTTGACTTGATAAAATAAACATAAGCTTTAGTGCTTTGTGTATCAAAAGAATTTATATTGGCTGTTTAAGACGATACAAAACAGGAAGAGTGACACAGAGGGAATTAATGAAAAGGAAACACAACAAATCTTTGGGGGAAAGCATCAAACACTTTGTGATTCCTGGGTATTGAGAGAATTAAATTTTATTAGTGTTTGCTGCAAAAACCAATAAGTGCATGATAATTTGCTTAATTAAAAAAAACTTTCTCTTCTTTTTAAATTGGATATCATTGACATCACAGGAGCCTGAAAAGAAATAGCACTGTTGTTTTGTTTTTTTTTAATTATAAACCTAATTAGGGTTTCCATACCTGCTAAGTATTGAAATGGGGGAGGGAATTAAACAGGCAATGATTAGTTAAAACCATTGCAAGATATCAACAACAACTTTTGCCAGTTTGTTTACCTCATCAATCAATGATCCTTGCCTTTTTTCTTGTATACAAACAATCAAATGATGGTGAAAATCTTCTCACAAATAATACAAGGCTTCACAAGCTGAATGGACCACACTGCATTACTTGGTATTTACACAGATCAGACAAACTGACCTTCTCCTGGACTTGATAGAAAATGTTCATGACATTCAGCTGAATTGATCACATTAGCAAAGGGTCAGTTTCTCTGAGTAGATTGGCAAAAGTAAATGATATCTTGCAATTTGACCAAGACAGACGGCCGGCCTGTGAAATGCAGATGGACTGATTGGAAAATGAGAACGATTAAAGAAAGTGAAAAAAAAAAAAAGTGTGGCGAAGGCTGCATGTCAAGTCGGTCATAAGGTTGAGCCTGTTGATCACAGCTTCAGTCAGAGGAGCCCAGGGGAGCAGCTGACCTTTGTGTGTGTGTCTGAACTGTTTACTGAAAAATAAATAGTACACCTGACTTCAATGACCTTTCTTTTAAGGTCTACCTGATGTGAATGTGGGCCAGCGATATCAGATGAGCATGACACTAAAACCCACCTAAAGCTCCTGTAAAATCTTTTTTACTCAAAACATAATAAATGCAAGGCATTAAGAAACTACTCACTCTGCCGTTTGTGCATTTTGTTGTGTTGTAACAATGGTCAAATCTTCTCAATCCATTATGTCTGTGTCAAAACACTATTGTCAACATGTTTTACATTACTGCATAAATTCATAATCTTTGGTTGTTACACGATTTAGATCTGCAACCATTTTTTATTCTCATCAAGTCTCTTTCTGGTAGAAATCACATTTCGGTGATTTCTACCAGAAAGAGACTTGATGAGAATAAAGAAGTCATATGGTTGAAGGATCTGTCTGGAAAGCTTGAAGTACTGATATTGTCAAGACAAAATTGTGAAGAAAGTTCTAAAAAGTTTCTGCCTTTTTAAAAAAAAAAAAAAGCAATATAACCTTTACACTTCTAGGAGCTCAGGTCATTTAGTATTCATCGTAGAGCTAATAAAATCAACATTGGAGAAGGTGACCAGAATCTGATAGTCAACAGCTTTTAAGGCTGCATTCACACCTGACAGTCTGGTAGACTCAGTTCAACTGGGGACCAAAATTGCAACATTTGTTCCATCTTCAGCGGGTGCAGTTCACATTCACACTGCACTGAGTCCGTCGAGCCAAACCCTTTGAGCGACCTGAAGTGCAATCTGCTGCAATATTACCTTCACAAACAGAGGGCAGGCATGTCAGGAAAGGTATAATTCACCCTCTCCTGTCAGATATTATTGCATCTAAAATTACATTATCAAAAAAAAGTGCAGAAATTCCAGTTGATCCTGTTTCACATTCATTATACAAAACCTTATGATTATGAAACATTTCAACAGTGATTCACATCCAGAGGTTATCAAACAGAAAACTTGCTAGCTTGGCAAACAGCATGGTATTATTCACTTTTGCTGTCCTCATCAAGTAACACAGTTAGAGGTGCAGTGAGGACATTATGCCCTGGTTATCAGCCACACTGAAGATGAGGGGGAGACTCTCTGAACTCCCCCAGGACTGTTATAAAACATAGGACTTGTTTTCTTCTTATATATGCTTGTTTATCTATTGTTCTTTATTTTTTTTATTATTAGATGGAAATAAAATGGTTTGCAAAAATGATTAAGAAAAGAAAATCTAATTTACTGATTTAGAGAGGTCATCCGAAATGTGATTTCTACCAGAAAGAGTGAGATCTTGTTTTAGTAATGGGGCTCACTTAGGGGTTTCTCCACCAAACTAGTTGCAGTGCTAAACTGGAATCAGCTCTTTTGTTTCTACCACTGTAAGCTTGAGCTTTTCTATCAAAAAAACACAAAGCTAACTCAACACCAACTCTTTGTTGAGCTAGAGCAAAAAACTGCTCCTGTCAGTAGCAGGGGGTGAGTTTCACTTTTACTTTACTTAATTTAAGACAAAAAAAAATATGTTGCTTCAACATGAATAAGAAGTCAAATTGTCAGTGGAATAGCATGACCTCATTGTCTTTCTTCTTTCTGCAATTTGTGGGGATGTTTTTGTATGTGTGTGCATGTGTTTTAATTGGCAGTTTAAATGTGCTCTGTAATTCTCTACAGAAACTCAGAATAATACAGAGGTAGCATCATTCATTCACTGGAAGAGACTTTTAATGTGACATAATTATGTGGCTCTTACAGTAGTTGGCTCTCTGACTGTGAAAACTCAAACAGGTTTTTAAAGAACCGGTTATGAAACAGCACCGGCCCTGGTCTGGCACTGGAACCTCTTCAGTGGAAAACTGAACAAACAATTTTCTTTTTCTCTCTTTCACTTTTGTGACTGCTGTGTTTTGTGACAGAAGGTCATATTTAGATATTTAGACAACTGAGTTCTGATGCAGAAAGAGTTTAAGTTGTTTGCAGCTGATGATGGGCTTTGTGCTGGCATATCTTCTACTCAATTTGCAAAATGAATCCAATGTTGAGACTGAGCAGATAGTGGGGGTAAATGGTGTGCAGAACTTAGAGCTAATAAAAATGCACTGTTAATCAGGCCCTCTGTGTGAACATTAGTGGAACAGAGACAACATCAGTCCAGACATCCTACAAATTTAGCATTTGTTTAAGTGTAAACTTGTTTAAAATGAGTAACAAACTTGAATGAACGATAAACAGATCTGGTGAAATCTTGACAGATATTATATTCACCATCAAATCTGGGGGGTTCATTTTAGCACTCATCACAAGCCAAATATCACACCAATGATGAAACGTGAGGTAAGGAAAATCCTCAGTTTAACAGACCAAAATCCATTAGTTATGGGTGCTTATTTTTTAGCATGCTGCAGGTGAAAATGACAAGCTAAAACAAACCATACACCATCTGTTACAGAGCTATAACCCAGAAATACTGAGAAGCCTACATGAATTGATAAAATGAATTGATAAATTAATAAATAATTCACAAATCACAGATTAATTCACAAATTAATCTGCAAGATGAGAAACTTTAAGAAAATCCATGGGAGTCCTAGTTAAGCCTTCATTTGTTTCAGTACAGAAAGACAAGAAAAAGGGGACGATATTAGGGGAAAGTCATGTAGCAAATGGTTTGCTTGGGTGTGTTTGCCCAGGAAGCAAGACCTAGCTAGATGTTTACCTCTTTCTAACAGAATACTGACCTCTAGTATAATGACAAGCAACTTACTGATTAGGATGCCTCCAGGACACCTCCCTTTGGATGTCTCGCTGGGAAGAGACCCCCGGGGCAGACCCAAAACCCGCTCAAGGGATTATATATATCATCTCTGGCCTGGGAACACCTTGAGATACACCAGGAGGAGCTGGAGTGTGCCGCTGTGGAAAGGGATGTCTGGGTTTCTCTCCAGGTCCATGACCTGACCGTGGATAAGTGGTAGAAGATGGATGGATGGAATTTAGTGACAGCTCTGTGAAAGACAAAAACAAATAAATTTAGGGACTTTATCAGAGTTCAATCTTAGATCTAAAAATAATCTGAAACAAACCAAAAAAATTCTCTAAATCTTGTTTTTTCAAAGTTTGTTGGGAAATACTCTTGGAGAGTAAATGATCTAAAATGTTTATGACTTTTTTGTTGTTTTAATCTTTATTTGGAGTGGCCCAGCAAAACATCCAATATACTCAGGAAATACCCATCTCTTTTAGTAGATAAAATCTCAGCTGTGTTTGCTGGCTTGGTATACAGTTTAGGTAGCTTTGAAAGAACTTTTGTATTTATTTTACTGAAACAGTCTGTGACCGGATGCAATGATACTTTGCGTGCTTTGCTTTACTTTGCATTGCTGGGTAGAAAGTTGTAACCAGTAAAACTATTTACCTTCAGAGCAGAGCTGGCTGAAAATTCAATAACAGAAACATAAAAAATGTCTTATAGTTGGGAGGTCTTGAACCAATCGCAAGTATTCGATTGATGTACAGATGAAGGCATTTTTTATTGATTGTATCAGAGCAACTGCTGACAGGGAAATTTCTGTTGTTTCCCTGCTGTCTTTGGTTTTACATCAACCACATCACAACATGGTTGTCATTGTGATGTACCATGCCAACATGTCTGCAGTATGGATGTATTTTAAAATTGTGACTGAATTTAATGCTCTGGATAACCAACCCTTTTCCGCAGTACAGAAAATAGGTTTTTGACACATTTGGAGCTGTTGGAGTCACAATGCAACCTACCGACAATACAAAACTGACACGCAGATTGTTAAGATGTGTAAAATGTTTGCTTTTTTTTTTCCTAGTTGATCAAAAAAAAATTGCAAAAAAAAAAACAACAACAAAAAAAAAAAAACTTGAGGAACAAAATGGACATACTGCAATGTAATGCTATTTATTTTAATGTACTTACAGTGTGTAATCTGGAAGTCTGTTTTGTAAAAAAAAAATAAATAAAAGCAAAATAATGTAAGTACCTGACTGAGACTTGGTATCAGCCCATCTTTATTTTTAAATGACTTCGGTTGGTATCAGGAACAAAAAGGCCTACACACACACACAGTTCTGCAAGTGAACACGTGCATTTCAACTATCCTCAGACCACGCAATGCTTTTTCTCTTTAATTGACTAATCTTGGGTAGTCTGTTTGAACTGTAGCTTCAGTTTCCGGTTCTTAGCTTGTCTCAATCTCTTCTGATGTCTGACATTAACAAGGCTTTTTGTCCACACAAATGCAGCGAACTGGATAAGTTCTCTTTTTTGGACCATTCTCTTTAAAACCCTAGAGGTGATTGTACATAAAAATCCCAGTATCTGACGTATTCAGACCAGCTCATCTGGCAACAACCACCATGCCATTTAAAAATCACAGAAACCCCCTTTTTTCCCATTCAGATGCCCATTTTGAATTTCAACAAATCGGTTTCACCACTTCTACTTGCCTGCTGATTAGCTATCTGTGTTAACAAGCAATTGAACAAATGTACTACATAAACAGGCCAGTGTATATCTCACTATGAGTTCTGTAAAAAACAGCATTACCTAGTTTAACTCTGTGATCACACTGTGTTTGATACCAAGTTTGTTTTCAAGTGAACTGTGCAACATCATTACAGCAGGAGTCCCATGGGAAAAAGTCAACCAGGCTGTCAGCGAAGCTTTTACAGAAAATGGCCCTAAATGGCTCCTAGACCTTCAGCCAGAGGTCAAGCAACAAAGTGTTTTTAGGAAGGAAAATAAAACATTAGAAAATACATAATCTTTTTTTTTATGGAACTGATGTCATTATCCATTATTTTGTTTACAGAAAAGGGTTGAATTATGTGATGGTAAGGATGAATGGAGGGCTAAGTAAGTAAAATATAAAAAAGGACTGAATGAGGCACAATAATAGACTGATGCAGCATGACAGAAGAAGAAAGGCAAAAGAAGAACTCATTATTTTCCATCCTAGTCTGTTAGAAAGCTGATAAGAAAGATCAAACCCAACTGAGATGTTCATCAGGACCATGTGCATTGGTCCTGGAGCCTGGAATAGGATTAACAAAAAGATATATATATATAAAATGTATAGATAGATTTTCTTAATGCAAAAAAAAATTGAAAATGTGCACGAAGATGAAAAAAGGTACAAGGAGAATTAAAAAGAAGAAAAAAAGTCTGGACTCTGGAACTCTGTAGATAAAAAAGGACTTGAAGGCTTAGTGGAAAATTGTTTTCTCACAAATCCCCTAATTTGTCAAATTAGATTTTCCCACAAAGAGAGATGCACTCTCTACCTAGTATGCTAATGTGCCACAACGCTGGATTTTCTTTCCTTTGTGGCGTTACACAGACCTAGTTTTACCACACTTGAGGAAAATGACGCAGAAAAGAAATGCTGTTAACTATCCTGACTCTGATGGCCAGTAAAGTGGGATGTAATGACGAAGAACCAACAGGTCTGTTAGAAAAACAAAGGCTTTACCAAATAGACAAGTTTGTGATTCTTTGTTCCTACATCAACATAGGAGTTGGTGCTTTTTTGTCCATTTAATTATAGTTTTCTTTACACATGTGCATACAAGGATATTCCTCATATGCTAACAAGAACAGGTTGCAAAGGGTAGAATCTCACTGGACTGCAACTGTGGGAGACTATAGCTGGTGTCTCAAAATTGCAAGAAACAACAACAAAAAAAAAATCTGAAAAAAATACACAAATTTTTTATTGCAGTTTCACTGCAATCTGAATATTTGCAACCCAGCATTTTGAGCAGCCAATTTTTGAAAATCACAACCTATTTCTTCTGTACACAGCTTCCGAAATTGTGTTCTAGAGAAAATTTGCACCTTAAATGTTTCTGAAGACTTTCGAAATTCAAGTGAAAAAGGCTGTTAGCCTCCGCGAGGAAAGTGAGAACATTGAGAGACATTTTGTAGACTCCCTCGCAAATGCTGTTTTCCAACTAGTTACCAACAATCGCAGCCTAGTGAGATACTACTTAAACTGTTCTACTGTTCTCTGATAAGCACGTTAGTTTCTGGAGTACTAATGTTGTGTAAATACAGAGCAGTTAGTTACACTGGACCACCTGGATATTATTGGTTCCACTGGAGATTTACATAAGAATCTGAAATAGCAGAACATCACTTGAAAAGATACAGAAGCAGAATATAAACACAACAAGCATTCAATAACTTTTCCAGCAGGTAGGAATCAGTTAACAAACTTGCTATGAATCTGTTGTTAGAATCTTGTTTTCTGTTTCAACTGTGAAATCCTGCTTCGTGATTCTCTTTTTTTTGTTGTATGTCAGAAAACCAAACAAATAGGAGTTGCGGTTGTGATGATGCATGTTAGAAAACAGATTTCTAAGCTGTAGTGAATGGGAGCTGCAGAATGTAATTTCAACTTTGTCCTTATCTACCTTCACACCTGGAAGCATGTGCAGGACAGCGCTGTTACACATGACATGAACTAGTTCCGATGGGAACATCTGACTCACCCAAATCTGCAACAGCAGGAGCTGATTAAATACAAACACTCCAGGTTTATCTATAAATAATGCTCAGCTTGCTGTGGAACTGTGGCAGACTTTACTTTTACTATTAGAGCTGTATTTTTTTTGTTTGTTTGTTTTAGAAATAAATAAAAACAACATTTTTATACTCGCGACCCGGAATGGAGAAGCAGGTAAAGAAAATGTATGTATGGATGGAACATTTTTATATTTACAAAAGCAAAATGTTGGTAAATGCCATTTTGTAATGTACTGTAACAGCAGCACGTGTGGAACGCAGATAATAACGTGTTTAAAGCAGTAGTTCAGGTCTTTTAATGTGGAGTTCTGTGAAACAGTTATGAACATTTATTCTGCCTGTTGTAGAAGCTTGTTGATTGACCATAGACAGATGAGCTAATGGCTTTCCAAGCAGGGCCAACACTGAAGTGGACTGAAACTATTCTAAGACAACATACACATACGGTTTATGTGCATGCTGTTTTATAAACCTATGCATTACAATTCACATTACAGAGTTATTTATATATAATTTTATAGTTACATGCAAGTGCAAACAGCAGCAGCAAGCCGGTGCAGTTCTAGGCAGCTCCAACAGGAAAATCTGAACATTTTTGCCAGTATAAGTGTGTGACTCAAAACTGACAGTAATGTAAAGGTTAATAGCATTTACATAAACTGTCATAAGCTGACTTGCAATGCACTTTAGCTCTTAGTCTGTCAATCCAATCAGAATTAAACTCTATGTATGTATGAAGCATTGTCCATTTAAACAACAGTTCTTAAAATAACTTCTGAATTTTTTAACAATTCTGTCATATTACCTGACAGCGAATTTCATGGTTAACTGAGTGTAGCTATAGAAAAGTTTCACCACCTTATTTTGACTTATCTATCAAACACCAACTGGCTGTTAAGTTACTTTGGTGTTCCTATCTGTGGTTTGAATGCCCCTTAAGGAAACATCTTTGAAGTTATAAAGTCCTTTGGTGAGCTCCCCGTTCCCATAGAACTCCAGATCTGTTTGCACCCGTAAAAAAGAGAACGTCAAAGTGCAGAAATTATGTTCCAAATAGTGACAAAAACTCAGTTTTCAAAATAATTGTGATTTTGAAAATATTATTATGAACAATCATTATTTACAGTGTTTTAAATCATTCCTATTATGTTATTCTGTTGATGATAAAATGCTTTAAATGGTTTTATGTATCAGTTTTGTTAGAAATAAAGGTAATTATTCCCTTAAACAATAAACAATTTTTTTTTTTTTTTTTTTCATGTTTGTTGCAGCACCTTTTCTGTAGATGTGATTCATAATCAGCATTATCTGAGGCTTTTGGGAGAACACAGCATTTTGTGTATATCTCCATTTTCTTCTCACCTGTTCTCTGTATCGGCATGTAACAGCTTTTAATTAACACTTAGAAATAAGTGAGAACATCACACTGGGGTGCCAGGAGAAGTGAGAGAACAGGTTTGGCAATTTTTGCAATATATTCTCTTCAGCCTTCTTTTTTTTGCCATCTTTTTGCCTTTGCTGAATCGCACCCTTACAGCAAAGAAAGTCTTGAAACCAATTTGGAAAAGTGGTGAAAAAATTAGCATCTCAAAGCAGCTCCTCTGACAGGCTAAGCTGCACTGGCTTTGCGAATGTAGGTGGTTAATACACTCATTACCGTTACAGAGAGCATCCAGTCGTGTCCAATACATCTCTATTCATGTCAGCCTCTGAGGGGGGAAATGGAGGTCAGAGCCAAATGAGATAGGGTCCTTGGCAGCTAATGTAATGGCAAAGTACTGAATGATGTCTTTACTTTGCTCAACCTGGCTTGAAACTTTCAAACTGTACATGTATAAATACATTCACTTCATTACAGGACAACACTTTGTCAAAAAGCTTGTTGTAAGAAAGGACAAAATAGAGATCCTGAGTGAGACCTCAAACTCACTCATCATGTCTGCTGAAGTCTGTTTTGACTGAAAACTTGTTCACCGTCAGCTCCTGGAGAGTTGCTGTGTTTGCACTGCATAAAAATGATAAGCACAAGGTGCACACTGTGACTCCCCACGTTCTGACAGATGTGCACCGTAAGATATCTCGAACTGATCACAGACAATTGCCACGCTGACGGTGTTTGAAAATTAGATCCTTATATAAGCCTTTAGAGCAATGTGGATTACAGCTCCAAGTTCTTGTGATGACTTCTGAAATGTTGAGTTTCCTATACAACGACAGTGATAAAAAGGCTCAATTTCTTTTGTGTATGAAAAGTTCTGCAAACTTAAAAGTTCATTGCCTTTGTCTGTACACTCCCTAAACACCTCACCTGTAGTCTACTGCTACCATTGTTTGTCTGCATCACCATTCATTAACATAAACCCTGCCACGTGGCTACTTTGATATGCCCGAACTGTGATTATTCTGCTTCTTCTTTTGCTGATGCATAAGTCAGGAAGAAGTGATAAAAAGCTGTGGTGGAGGGGTGCAAGGAAAACATTCATCTGAAGGAGGAGGAAACACCTTAAAGGAGGGACGATCTGTCAAAGTGATAGGGGTTTATTGTGTCATCAATCCTCAGTGAGATAAATATGCCAAAGAGGAAAAAGAAAATACCAACAATCACCTGGTGGTTAATGTGCAGCCTGAGATGCAAAAATATTCAGCTGATTCACTGAGTTTATAATTTAATACTAGACTGAGTTTAATTCAGTCTATTTATACGTACAGCTTACCGCTAAAAAATTGTTTCAGGACACAATGCAGAAAAAAGCATACAAGTCCAATTTATAACAAACTTACATGCAATCCAGTTCTAACATAGTTGCAACAGAACAGTCCGATTTGGTAAATTATAAAATGTTGTCAATCAAAGAAAAACAAAAGATTGCATTAAAGATTTACTTTAATCCCTTATCCTGACAGTGGAAAGGAATGACTCCCTTTTAACATGAAGAGGCCTCCAGCAGAACCAGAGGCAGGATGGGTGGCCGTCTGCCTAGGCTGGGAGGGCAGGAAAAAGACACAAACACAGAAGGATTGGGCCAGGCCTAGTTTCCATGGGAAGAAAACCGGAGAACACAAAGTTAACGACAGCAGTAATTACAAATACATACGTTAAGAGTGAAGATAGTGAATGTGGTCAGTGTGTTGTTCGTTTTCACAAGCGACACACTCAGTTCAGTCCATTTCAGAACACATTCATATCTATGAACTGTGTGAATGGAACAAAATTTATGCAGCTTGTTAGAAAAAGTAAGACTCTAACAAATGGGCATGCACATTCTGGAGTATTAACATTGGATAAATACTGGGTAATTGGTCACACTGAGCACCTGGGTGAGACTAGTTTCGTTGGATATTGACACAAGATTTATTTATCAGCTAGAAAAGATACAAGAACAGTATACAGACATAATAAATATACCATTATTTTCCATTAGAGGCTTAAGCTTTTGTTCGAACTGTCTAATCCAAGAATGCCAACTCAGGCACACTGCTGTGTGATGACACCTCCATGTGTTCCCTCAAACGGATCACACCCACACACAGAAACAAACTGGCATTTATGTGCGTGCACCAGTCAACATGACAGTCAGTATGCTTGAATTTGTTTAAAACCGCTGTTAAAAGAAAAAAAAAAGTGACTGTAATCAGCATTCAAAAATCCTGTGGACACCAAATTTCCACTCTAAAAATCTTATGTCCAATATTGCCTATTGGACTATTTTGTTCATGCAAGCATAGTTATTTATCTGTTTCACTTTGAAATACTTTGATAAAAAAGGCAAGACATTTTATTGCTACCTAAAAAAGAGCTTCAAGATATCTAGTTAAAAAAAACAGAAAAAACCATAACATGCTCTCAGTGCTGGATATTTATTCTTTGGCTTATTAATATCATCCATTAGAGTATTGCAACAGACTTGGCTAACACTCTTCTACTATTTTAAGATGCTTGGCCGTCACAGCACATAAACCTTTGGCCTTTTTTTTTTAAATTCCACATTCGGATCCAATCACTATTCTTTGTCATCCTCTGTCTGCCGGCTGGCTGTGCCAGGGTCACTTTGTCCTTGGCTGTGTCACACAACTCAAGCTGTCTGCTCCAACGTTTTAGGGGACCTTAAATGACCATTGTGATGTACAACACAGGAAGTTGTGCTTAGTATAAGCTTATTTAGGGACTGCACTGGCTTCTGCTTTTCCTTAACAGATAGCAATTGTGGAGGAATTTCACCTGCAAAACGAGGATAACAATGACAAACTCTTTAAGGTGATAAATCATTTTTACAGCTATGCCCCATGCTCCACTAAAATGATCTATGATTTTATTTTACTTTTCAACAACTCCTTTCTCTTTGGGAGTTATAGTTTGTTAAATGTTTTTAGAAGTACTCCTGGTTTTGAACCAAATAACATTTCAAGCACAAGTGAGTCTCTAATCAATTATGAGCAAAAAGTTAAATTGTCTCTACTGTGGCAAGCCGTCGGAGCATTTATTTGATACTCTTAATTTCAGTCAACTAGTCAGAAACCTTTCTGCACTAGTTTGACATCTTGAAACAGACACAGTATTTATGTTTACACATTTGCATTATTGACATTATTTACACTAAAAATAAATTATGAAATGAGTTAGGAATGAATAATTCAAGTTCACCTTTTTTTTGTCAGAAGGGTGATTGAATTGATGAGATGTGCAAATGATGTTCAGATACCAAAATATGAATGGATATTAGCTCTTTACACATATGGAATGAGAGGGACTATTTGATTTATAATAATAATAATAATAATAATAATAATAATAATAATAATAATAATGATAATAATAATAATAATAATAATAATAATAATAATAATAATAATAATAATAATAATAATAATAATGATAATAATAATAATAATAATAATAATAATAATAATAATAATAATAATAATAATAATAATAATAATAATAATAATAATACAAAATAAAATAAAAAGTACTGTTGCAGTAATACGTTTGACTGATATTAACCCAGAATAATCATTAGAATTACTGACACCAAACCAACACAGCAATGAATATTCTGCTGACTGTCATAGGAATTTGACCCAATAACAAACAACCTAACTAACAAGTCCCAACTAGTTGGCTTTTCTAATGCACCAGTGGACCACTGGACCAAACTAATGCACTTCTGTGTTATAAAAGTTAACTAGTAAGCATCAAAAACCCTAAGATGTTTAGTCAGCACAAATTCTGCTTGCCAATGCTACACACTAGTTGAATAATGCAGTCTTAAATTTGAACTTTAAACAAGTAAAGCCTAAAATTTCTTTTTTATTTTACTAATCAACTATTATGGCTAAAAAGTTGTTTAAAAGCTAATTAGTGTGCCTATTATGTTTACTACCTAATCAGTAAGGCTTAAAATTCTAAGTAGTTGACTAGTGCAACTCATTTTGACCTTACTAATAAAAAAATAAAAAAAAACCTCAGTAGGTGTCAAATTAAAGCCTTTTTGGTCTTATTAATTAACCTGTGCAACTACAAATTTCTACAGGTCTGTAATAACTGAAGCCCTAAAATGTGCATCACTTGTTTGGTTTGGCTCCTCTTCCTGTAGCTGATTTTGTTCATGTTAAATCAGTTGTCAGTGGAGCTACAGGAGGAGCTCCTATTTAGAAAGGCAACATTTGGTCAAACAGTTTTTCATTCACAGCAACACATCAGTGGAATTCTCTGCCACAGTTAGTCAGCGAGCCCTCGTCCTGTCACTCATTCACATGCAGTGTGAGAAAATGGCTGCCGGAGAATCGGCGCTGCCAACATTAAACAGCCCTTTTAATGACATAAACTATTTCACAGTTTTTGGATTAATCCTTTGAGATGATTATCGCCCACCGCCATAAGGCAAAGGCAAATGATTATGTTTGCTCAGAACAGTACTTTCAAGGTTTTAGCAAAACAGCAATCATTGTCATTTTGCATCATAAGATGAAAGGTGGTGGGATGCTCGGCCTTTATAATCTATATGTATTTATTT
Source organism: Kryptolebias marmoratus (assembly GCF_001649575.2). Taxonomy (NCBI): domain Eukaryota; kingdom Metazoa; phylum Chordata; class Actinopteri; order Cyprinodontiformes; family Rivulidae; genus Kryptolebias; species Kryptolebias marmoratus. The sequence continues at coordinate 10,480,878 of NC_051431.1, read as the reverse complement.
ATATTTCAATATTTTAATTTGTTGATTTGTGTGTTTATTATATTTACACTCTGAATACTTCCTTTTAAGTAAAAGGATTTTCTTGGAAAATTAACCTTTGTCTAACCTTTGCTCGTTAATGTACAATGTCCACTTTTTAAATAAATTCAAATCCAGAAAATTCAAGTCACGTTAATAAACCAATTTGAGGTTACTAGTTAAATGATAAAGACAAAAATGCTCACTAATTGACTGGCCTATTTTGTCCCTATATTGAACTAGAGTCACTTTATTTGTGTGCCAGTTAACTCATGCACATTTTTAGCTTTATTAGTCAATGAGTGCTAATTAAATAATGCTAATTAGGGGGTAGGATAGGACTGAAAACCTTGTGAAGAAAGTAGCTCGGTTTTCCTGCTGCAGCTTATTTCCAGCTTGCATCCATTGAGCCGTCAGAGAAAAGCCCTGGCACTAAATTTTACTACTGAGGGTGAGGAGGAGGAGACGAGCAGCAGCTAAAATGGTGTGAATTTATAATGTGCTTGGAGTCTGGAGAGTTTTGGCTCATTCAGGAGCACCTGTCACGCCACCATAGACTGCTTTCCAAGCAATCATGTGAACGCCTGGCAGCATTTTGGGTTGAATTCCACCAAGGTTTTTGAAAATAGAAACCCATTTTTTGGATCAGTGATACCCTCTGACAGACACACAAAACACATAAAAGGCTATTAAAAACTAAAGGACTTGTGGTGGACTTAAGAGGAGCCAAGACACCTGTGACTCCTGTTTTCAACAGGGGTGACAATGTGGAGGACAACAAACTGACAATAAACTGGACTGGGTTAAGAACACTGCTGCACTCTACAAAAAGGGCCAGATTTGTCTCTTATTTCTGAGTTGACGCTGTGCTTTTTCAACATCTGTCAGAAAATGCTTGAGATATTTTATGAATCTGTGGTGGCCAGTGCTCTGCTCTGCACCACGACAAGCTGGCGCAGCAAACCGAGTTTGGTGGACTCCAGCAGGCTCAACAAACGGAAGCCAGAAAGGACGCTGGGATGAATCTAGACCCAAGTGACAGAAGTGTCTGAGAGGAGGAGGATGCTCAAACTAAAACAACTTTGGATAATAACTTACACCCACTCCACAATATGGTGGTCAGTTGCATAAGCACATTCAGCAGCAGACTGATAGCACCATGATGCACCACCGAGCGCCACAGGAAGTTATTCCTTCCTGTAGCCATCAGATTGCACAATGCTGGACTGTGATAACTCAGAATCTTAAAGGGATAGTCTAATTATCTTTGAAGTAATATTCTGTCGTATATCTATTAATAGTTAGTACCTTATCAGTGGTGATGTTCATAGAGCACAATGTATGAAGAAAAGGCAGACTAGGCTAATAGCAAGCAAGTGCCAGCTTTAGTTTTTTTTAGTTTACTGAATTCTGGGTGGATTGACACATTTGCAGCCTCAGTACCATCTGTGGTGATTTGTTTTTTTCTATGGGTTTTGTTTATGTTTTATTTTTATTTGGTTTGGGTTTTTGTTTTGTTTCTATTCTGTTGTATTTGCTTTTTGTTTTGTCTCATGTTCATGTTTCATTTCACCCTTCCCCAGTCACTCACTTGCCTGTTAACCACGCCCATCT
>NC_051431.1:10462955-10479201 GCF_001649575.2 Kryptolebias marmoratus | reverse complement strand
CACCTGTTCCCACTCACCTCGTTATCCTCAGTACTCAAATACCCGGTCATTTCTCCCACTAGTCGCTGGTTCATTGTCTGTGTTAGTTGTCTGTTGCTTGTCGTTGGTTGTTAGTTGTTTTTTGCAGTCTTGTCCCGATTCTTTTCGCTCCGTGTTCATGTTCTGTTTTTCCTTTCGTTTTTGCTGCCTCGTCAGCTTTTTGTTTTCGTTTGGGTTCTTAGTTTAATAAATTAGTTTTTTTTATGTATAACTATGAGTCTGCGTTCTGGGTTCGCCTCTGTCTCCACGGTTCCTGACACCATCAGCACATAACAGTCTATGTATGCTCAGCACACATACATTTGCGTAGTAACACATTCATTTGAGAAAACAGCAAAAAATTAAACAAATGGTGTTATGCAAAAGTGTAGAGGTTCATTATTAGTTAATGTAGCGATTCTTCAGGATGCCATTTTTGAGAAAGATTTGTTTAACAGGCATGAAAAATAATATTAATCATTTTAAAATCACTCATTTGGCTAGCTATCAGCAAAGCCAAAGGACGAAGACATTTGCCTTTTTCTCCATACTAGGTGCTCTGAGACTGATTAGGTACTAACTATTGATAACTATTTGACAGAATATTCTTTCAAACATGACCAGACTATCCCTTTAACAATTTACTTTTTTGATATGCTTTAAATACCGTTCATACCACATTGTTATTGATGTGCTAACTGTTATTTTGCCTATTTTTTCCATTATTGTTGAATTATTGTTTTAAGTCCTGATTGTGTCTTTACTTTTACTTCTTCTTGCTCCTGTTCAACTTATGGATTAATAACCCAACAACCTACCCTTGGGGATTAATAAAGTATATTTGAACAGAACTGAATTGAATTGAAGTGAATTAAAGTTTTGTGTGTTTATGTGCGAGAGGGCGCTGAATAAATGATCAAACGGCTTGCCATACATCCCTTTCAAAAAAGCTTCCACATGTCAATGTAAATGGAAGTTTAGATCTGATAAGGGTCGAGCCACATGAGAAGGGGTGGGGAGGGCTGAAATGGCGCGTTTGGTCGCGGGAAGCTGCTCTGCGTGAGCGCGCACCTCCCCTCTGCGCTCCTCTGCGCTCCTCTCCGCTCCTTTCCGCTCCACAGCGCGCAGCAGAGCCTCCTCTCGCCTCAGCGCAGGCTGTTTGTGGGATTCCTGCTCTTCATGCCAGAGCCTGCAGCTGTCTGCGCTGCGCCGCAGCGCCGCTGTCGTTGTGGGGGAAGCGTCGCGACGCATGGAGGAACCGACGGAGGACTTTTGTTTTCGCCACAAACCCCGGAGATTTCGAAACTTCTCAAGTATTTACTGCGTTGATGTTGCTGTCGGGGGGACTAAATGAAGACACCTGGCAGCTGAAACGCCCCGTCCGCGCGTTCGGACTGAAAATCTGTTTGGAAACTGTAGGAATGTAGAACACAAATCTATCTTGGCGGTAAGTCTTCTGATACTGCTTTTTGTTTACACTGCAAACTGAAACCTAGAGGAAAAAAAGAAACTATTTGTATTATTGTTTCTTAGTATTAAAGACTGCTCTAATACCAATAATTAAAAAAAGATTAAACATGAAACATTTGTTTCCTGCAGTAACTGGACCAGCTTCTGCACCTGAAACCATGACCACGGACTTGAACTTGACCTCTATGATGAATGCAACATTATTAAACAATCAAACCAGAGGATGTTCCCTCACCAAGACGGGCTTTCAGTTCTATTACCTGCCCACGGTTTACATCCTAGTGTTCATCATTGGGCTTGTGGGCAACAGCCTGGCCATTTGGATGTTTGTGTTCCATATGAGACCCTGGAGCAGCATCTCTGTCTACATGTTCAACCTGGCCCTGGCTGACTTCTGCTACGTCCTCTCTCTGCCGTTCCTCATCTTTTACTACTTCAACAAAACAGACTGGATATTTGGGGACGTGCTGTGTCGACTGCAGCGTTTCATTTTCCATGTGAATCTCTACGGAAGTATTCTGTTTCTGACCTGCATCAGTGTTCACAGGTACACGGGCGTCGTGCATCCGCTCAAGTCTTTAGGCAGGCTGAAGAAGAAGAATGCAGTTATCACCAGTGCGTTGGTGTGGATGATAGTGGTTATAGGCATGTCCCCAATTCTTTATTACTCCAGGACTGGTTTGAAGCGTAATTCAACCACCTGTTATGACACCACCACTGAGGACGAGCTTCAGGGTTATTTCATTTACAGTATGACTCTGACTGTGTTTGGGTTCTGCATCCCATTCATCATCATATTCTGTTGCTACGGCATGATCGTCAAGGCGCTGATCTGCAATGACATGAACAACGCCCCCCTGCGGCAGAAATCCATCCACCTGGTGATCATTGTGCTTGCGGTCTTCGCCGTCTCCTACCTGCCTTTCCACGTCATGAAAAACCTCAACATGCGCGCCCGGGTGCACTTCCAGATTCCGAACATGTGCGAGTTCAACGACCGCGTCTACGCCACGTACCAGGTGACGCGGGGTCTGGCCAGCCTCAACAGCTGTGTGGACCCCATTCTTTACTTCCTGGCTGGAGATACCTTCAGGAGAAAGCTGTCGCGGGCCACCAAAAAGACCTCCAGGAAGGACCTCCAGTCCAAGAGCGAGGACACGGCGCTCAACAGCCTGGCTGAGTACGTGGAGAACGGTGAACGGAGACTGTGAGACGCCTCCTTTTAGCTCCAAAAGGACAAGAAGATTAAATAAATTAAGGCACTGTCTGGACTGAAGACTGGGTGTAAAATTTAAGTGCTAACGGGTTGCAGAATTGTAGGATAAATACACCATTTAACCCTGAGATACCATTGCTTGCTTACAGCCTGTTGACATTACTAAGCTATTGTACTGTACTGTCTTATATTGTACTTAAAATATTAGAGTCATCACTCGCCTTTTTTATTCTGTAGTTAGTGTTGCTTATACTTTGGAATTAATGTGAAGAGCACAGCTGGGGGGGAAATAGATTGTCCAACAGGCAATAATCTGCTGTTCATCCATTTGTTCTGCAGTCTGAGACTGAATGGATAGCACCTTCTCTAGCCCCAAGCTGATGGGTAATCAATACCTATTAAGCTGGTGAGAGCTTAAACATAAGGAAGTGTACTCGGGGATGGCTTTTAGATGACATAATGAATGCACTGAACCTGGATTTGCTGCGTACATATGCAAAGCAGCCATTATAATGCACTATTAGCCAGGTTTTTCCACCTGCCTGTCAGTTCTCAATCTTTTCCTCCATCTTTTGCAGACAGTAGAATGTGGCAAATTACTTTCCTGTCAGCTCTGAGGTCAAAGTCTGCAAAGGCTCTTTTCCATACATTTTCTCTTACTAACCCATTTTCCACATACATAGGATGATATTTGCAGTATTTTTGTGTATATGACGCTACATCTAATGTATTTTTAGGTGTGCTGTACAGGATGTCGTGACAGTCCAGATCAGTTTGTTTTATTAGGTGTCAATTTCACTAATTCGCAGCTTCATCACACTAGTCCAGTACCAAACAAGTGTCATGTGAAAGTGTCAGTGACTCACGACAGCAAGTTCAAACTACCCAAGTGTTTCCTGCCATACAGAAAAACACAAAAAAAAAGAAATAGTCACAAATCCTTCCTGCTTTGCGACTCCATCAACACATTGAAGATCTGTTTGTATGAGATACCTCAAAGTAAATTGTGCACTGTGTCTGTATTTCACAGATGATCGTTTTTTGGTTTGTATCTATTGTAAACATTCTAGACAAATGATAGCAAAAATCTCTTTATATATTTTGTGTAGATGTTTGATGTTTGTAGCCTATTAATTCCTGTGTTGTGGCTGCTGTGAGTGTTATGAAAGGAAGTAAATCAGTTGTGCAAGAAATCGTTTTGGCACATGCGTTTTTGTCTATATATATATATATATATATATATATATATATATATATGTGTATAAATTTATGGAAGGCTAGATTAAATATTGAGACTTGTCTAATAACTTTTAAATTGGGGTTCTGTGGAAAGGTTATAAAGAATTAATATCTTATTTCTTGTAGATAGTTATTTGTATTATCTCAGTTTGGAGAAATAGTGATTGGTTCTACTGGACTGATGAGCTAATAGTGCATTGCTGTCATATTAAAACAACTCCAGCTACCCAGATTTTGTAGTGGTTCATGCGAACAAGGTTTATTCCGTCGAATTCTACGGTTGTTTGCAAGCTCAAATATCGGCGGCAGCATTTAGTTTCCTAATATATTTCTGCTGGAATAAACTTGTAATGGGAATTTGACAGGGATATAAAGGTTTATAAATCAGTGTTTGTATGGACTTGGAAACTGGAGATGTTTTCAGAAGGCAGCAGTCCATTTCGGTCTTGGCCCCACATTGACTAGCCATTAGCTCGTTATGGAGATAATAATGTTGCAAAGCTTGTAGCATTAATTTGAGCCCCTGTAGAAAAAATGTTTTGTTTAATTATATATTTACCTTAATAGCTCATCACTCTGTCAGAATTAAATTATTTCTTCAAACAGGTAAAACATTCATAATCCTTCCACAGAACCACACTTAAAAAAAGCCTGGTCCTTTTTGAGATGATGTTCTGTCAAATAATTATCAATAGTTAATACCTCATCAATCAATAAGCATGGAGTATAGAGAAAAGGGCAAAAGTCTTTATCAAGTCTAGGCTAATGGCTAGCCAAATAAAGAACTATTTTTTTAATCGTATTTAAGACTTATAAAACAACTGTCAAAATCAACATACCAGTGTAAAAACTAAAGGGGACCTGTTATGCAAAATTCACTTTTTGCATGTTTTTGTGCTTCCATTTGGGGATCTGCTGCTTCTAGAAACAGTCCAAGCGCAAAAAGAAAACACCACCCAGCCGTTTTTTGACAATAAGTAAATGTTTTCTGGTGGCTGCAAAACGAGCTGTTTCAAAAACCTCAGGATTGTTGCTTCACAATCCCCGTTCCCTAGCAACCCCAAGCCGAGCCCAGCCCCTCACCTAGCAACCCAAGTGGAGCTCCGCCCACTTCATTATAGAAAGACCATCACTTTTGTTCTGCTGGTTTTACTGCTGAACAATGTCTGCTGGAAAAGGAAAATGTTTTGTTGTTGGCTGCTGGCGTCCGACCTGCTACCAGTCGGGTTTCGGACCCACTTACTGCCGCTCTCCTACTTGACAAATGTCGGTTCGGAACCCAAAATCAGAATCCTCAGAGTTTGAATTGATAACAATATAAATGTGCGTCAGATCAGCAGCGTTTAATCCTTCAGTGAGATTTTATGTTTTCAGACAGGACATGAGTTAGGGGGCGTGGCCAACAGCAGCTTATCTGCATAAAAGTGGCGTAGCCCTAAGACCGCTCATTCTGAAATGAGCTCAAAACAGACAGAACTGATCAGGTGAAATCTCAATATCTGAGAATAATTTTGTGTATTAAATGTAATGAACATGTTTTATACAGCCCACAGACCTATCCTGACTTGTTCAAGGAAGCATAATAGGTCCCCTTTAATTTGCTTCACCCACTTCTCCTTTCCTGGTCACGGGGGAGCTGGTGCCCATCTCTAGCAGTCACTGGGTTTTCAGTTTGTGGGAGGAAACCGGACCAAAAATATAATTTGTCACCTTCCTGCTGAGGTCTAACCACTGTGCCGCCGTCCCATCCAAAAATTACACTATGCTCCAATAGCTAATGTTAAACCTCCACTCCTTGCATGACACTGTTTGTTTAGTTTGTTGTGGTTTTCTCAACTGAACAACGTTCAAATTACTGTACAAATGTGTGCGTGTTTTGATCATAGATTGACTGTGTAGATGCAGATGGTGCTGAGAGGCTGTGAATGTATCAGTCCGCTGGGAGTTGAGTACACTTTTGGACTGACTATAGGTGCAGTCTGTCTATGTTCCTCACCCATGCATTTGCAAAGTAACACAGACATTGTTTGGTTGAGGAAACAGCAACAAACTAAACTGTCTTACAAACGTGTAGAGGTTTAATTCAAGTCTCAACAGTATGTTTTTGAGAAAGAGTTGTTTTATAACCCTGAAAAACTATTAAAACAAAAACAGCTTCTCATTTAGATAGCCCTCAGTCTAGTCTGGATGAAGACTTCAGCTCTCTCCTAAATTCTCTGTCCTGTATGACCGATGTCACTGCTAATAACTATTGATAACAATTTGACAGAATATCCCTTTAAATATAACCAGACCATACCTTTAAGCTTGCTATTACCATTTAGTATTAACTTTATTTAATGTATGCATTATTCGGAGAAAATAAACACTGTAGCTTCTGCAGACACTGGTTCCCTCCTGTCCTTTTTCTCCACGCTGTTGACTTTTGCTTTCAACTCAGGGAGAAGGAAGTGAGGGGGATGAGGGAGGAATAAAGAGTGGCACCTTTTTCTCTCGGTTCATACTAAGGCTGCCTTTGTGTCTGTCACAATGGTGTGGAGTTATTAATGCAGACAGCAGTGTGAAACTGTCGCCAGGAGCCCTCGGCTGTACAGCGTTGTGAGCACAGGAAGCCAATGACCCCCCCTCTTTAAAAAAAAAAGAGCCATGACTACGAACAGCTTTTGATTTCCTGCCTTTGAGGTACAAACAGCATAGATGTTCCTGGCAAATGTGTGTCTGTATTTGTGTGTCCCTCTGTGTGTTAGAGAGAGCCTTAAGGCAGTGGAGACCTCCTTCTAGTAGGTGGCTGTTATTTCTGTTTGTTGGGTCGCTTCGTTTTCAAAAGCAGCCATCCTCAAGGTCCGTAAAAGTGTATCTGTTTGTTTGTGCATATGTATCCTCTCTGATCTTTGCACAGTCTATTAGATGAAAGTGGAATCAGAGAAAGGCAAAGTGCTTTTAAAGCTGAGTGTTAAATCTTGACTTGCAGGAAGTTGGGATGCTTGCCAGTGTCTCCTCTCTCCTTTCTTCGCCACCTTTCACCTCTTTCCTCTGAAATGGTCCCGTAGCAGTTTTGAATGCATAGTGAGAAAAGAACCTTGATTCAATGCACTATGGGTGAAAAAAGTTCAGTAATGTACAGGGAAACAAAAGGAAGAGTCTAAGTGATTGCAGTTTTAGAGAAAGTTTGTGTGTGTGTGTGTGTGTGTTTTTCCCCTGGAACAATCTTGGTCACTGAGTGCCTGCGGGGTGATTTTGGTCAGGACACTATGCTCAAATACCAAAGCTTGGTTCTGAGAGATTTACAGTGGAATCATGGGGCCGTATCCACTATCGATCAGAGAGTCACCATCTGCTCAATCCAAAAGCTACCACTAACCACACAAAAGCCAAATGCAATCAAAGTGTCAGCATGTGGTCATGGTAAGTAACCCAAGGTACAAACCAATCACAAAGCAGTCGCTGAAATGTGGTTAAGCTGCAAATTCTAGTGCATCAATCAGCAGCGTGCGACAGCACTGCAAATACCAAGAGGCAACATGAAGTGCTATTTTTAATTTCTCTTCGGTGAAAATATGTAAAGCGTTTAAGACATGAGCAAAAATAGAACCCAGTAATTTTCTAATCATTTCAGCTCATTTATAATTGAACACAAACAACAGATCAGATCTATCAAGATCTGCTTGTGTTTAATTATTGCCCACTGCCAAAGGCAAAAGGGCAAAATAGTTTTTGCCTGTTTGGGTGTGTATGTGTGGCTTTGTGCCTTTGTCTGTACCTTTAGCAAAATGTGGTCTAAATCCTTGACCAGAATAAAACTATTAGAAAGTAATTATTGGATGTACATCTACAATTGACCCAAGATAGTTACCATAGCATCATCAACCTCTACTCTGAGCACTAACTTATTACTTGAAATCTTTGTTTAAAATTTTGCCTTTAATTATTGGACTCAGCTCTGTCCATCTTTTTGCAAAACATCTCATGAACCACTAAATAGATTTTAAGGTAACCTTCAGAAAGTAATTATTGGATTAACATCTACAGCTGATCGACCTTAGGAGCCAACTCCATTCAGGACGGCTGCCAGAGCCAACTAAACTTAAAAAAGCCCCACAAAAACGGCTACAACTCTGCCAGTTTTGCAGATATTGAGCTAAAATTTAGTGTGGTAGTAACTGAGAGTCATTCACAACACATACTCTGAGCACTAACCCATTTTGTGAGATCTCACAATAGCGCATGGGATCACACATGACAATATTTATAAGGTTTAACAAAAACAGCTGTAACTCTTTCATAAGATGAACTTTATCTAAAAGCCTGGCATGAAAGGCAGTAGGTGACGTGCAACAGGTTTTTAATTAAATTAGGATTACTGTTGCTCAGCAGGTGACAGATCTGCTCTGCGGGCAGGACAGTTTAGCCCCCAGAGTTTTGCTTTGTGGCTATTGTAACAAATAGTTTGTCACTCTTTTAGACTTTGATCTGAAAAAGACCTTCCCTCGATGGCAGCGTTTCTTGCTCCAGAGCCTGTACATATATCATCCAGCAATAACGATGTCTTCACAGATGTGCAAGTCACCCATGGCCACACTGATATGTCATCAAGTTGAGAAATAAGTTGGATGGCTTTCGTTTTTTCTAGCGTGAAGGACGTGTCTGAAATCAGAAGAAAAAATTTCAAGCTTTTATTTTCTTCAAACAGATAGACCGATTTCCGCTTTGTCTGAAACATGCTTTGACCAAAAAACAAAGTCAGTATTCATACATGCTAAAGGTGAGTTCAGTATTTTTCCTGCGTATCAGTGAGTCACTGTACTTTGGTGGAAACAAACAAGGAAAAGTCCTGAGTTATTTATACCTTTTTTGTACACAACGGCACGCAGACTGTTCGGAACAAGTCATACAACAGTTTAAACATTTTCCATATCCAGCTGCTGAATAAACGCTTACAAAAATATTTTGTTAAGTGACTTTTGGTTACATCACCACCCAACTTTGATAATATTAACAAGTGTTTACTTGCCTCTTGCAGACATCTACCTACCCACATGGTGCAGCAATGAGTCACAGTTGTTGCTCTTATATGGTAATGTCAGAGTGCAGTGATAAGTTTTGGACATTGACATGACAGCTCAAATAGAATATCAAGCTAACATCAACTGGCAGCCCGCGAAAGAGGATCCAGACTCCAAACAGTTGAGCTTTCAGATGCATTTCTAGAGGCAACAAAAAATACCTGTCCAGGTGTGCACTTATGTGGTCAGACCTCCCAGATTACACTCTGCGTGGGGAGTTAAGCAACTTGCAGTCAACAGGAACTGCACATTAAAATGCAGCTCCAAACTGTGTATTAGCTCGTTCAGCTTTTTACAAAAGCGACAGCACACCTACACAGTTTCATAGTTCCGATCAAAGTTGTTAAAAGTGACACCACAGTTGCTGTTGACATGAAACTGATGAACTAAACAGAAGAGGAGACATTACGAAAGAAATGTATGCACTCAAACCTGTCCTCCTGGTGTTTGTGTGCCTGGAGGCAAACTGTACATGTGCGTGTGTGTCTGCTGACTATTAGGAAGAATTTACAACTCTCTGCAGTGACGTGGATTCCACAGAGTTTATACAGTAAAGCGCACTATAATTTCGTAAATTACACTTTGCAGAACGTGGAAATTTACCTGTCAGGCAAGATTAAACATTTGCTTTGACCAGAAATGAATTATGGTAGAATGTATGAAACACAGGACAAAAAGACAACTGTTTAATCTGCATTAGCAGTTTTGCTACTTTTCTGCAGGTAGAATGACCTGAACAACATGGCTACAGTGCACGTTACCTTTGCAGGGAAAAAAAAACACTGTATTTTCTTAAAACAACTGAAGCATTCAACACTAGAATATGTGCAGCCAAATAACTAAAGCTTGCTACATAACTTACAAAATAGAGATAACATCAACAGTACAACAAGGAAGAAAAACATTTATTAGTAATAAAGGCCTTGCATTCCTTGAAGGAATCCGTATCACCAACTACCTTTCATGCTAGAGTTTTAAATTATCTGCACCATCTTTAAAAAATGTTATAAAAAAAATAACAATATCCACAATCTCATGCAATATTGCTATATCTAGTGTGAGTTGCTTATGCTTTAAATATGTGTTGTGAATAACTCTCAACTTCTGCCATACCAAATTTTACCTAAGCATCTATACATTTCAATATGATAAAGTCATTTTTATATAGGCTAACTGTCAAAGTATGGGTTTGGGACAATGTTCGGGTACTACCACACAAAATCTTAGCTTGATATTTGTATAGTTGGCTGAGTTATACCCATTTGTGTTGTATAAGGTCAGCTGGCTGTGGTGGCCATCTTGAATTGGTTTGAGTCCAAAAGTTAATCAATTTCTAGAGTCCATTTCTAAAGGCTTCAATAAAATTAATTCAGAAGTTCATGAGATACTTTGGTAACAGACAGAGTTGATTCAAACAGGTAATGGCAGCGTTGATACAGATCTCACATGATCAGTTAGCGCTCAGAAACAAAAGTTGGTGATCAGTCTCACCTACTACCGCACCAAATTTTAGATCAATATTTGTAAAGTTGACTGAGTTATAGCTATTGTTGTGTTTGTTAGGATCGCTTTTCAAATTTAAATGTTTAATCTAATGATAAACACTTATTTTTACGAAGGCATTCCATATGTTTTATCGTGTTTAAATATCTAGATTTGTTCACAAATGGCTGCAGAGAAAGAATAAGACGTTATCTGAGGTAACAGCAGCTGAAGGTGTGGCAGCTTTTCAAATTAAAAGCTTTTGAAATAAAACTGAAGCAGCTTTCTTTAGGGTAGTCTGTTTACTTTAACACAATGACATTATTTTTTTTTATGTTGTAACATTCTGACCTTGAATTAGACACATGTATGGACTTGCACGAGCACTGATACAGAATAAAATGTCTGGGAACTTTCAGTTCTGAACTATAACTCTAAAGTTACGTTACGTTATGAGGAGTTTGTTTGTTTGTTTATTTATTTAATTTTTTTTGCTTGTTTATTTTTCTCAGACTGGTGCCAAAAACAATAAGAGAAGACTGGCACTGCAGAAGAGGTGTGCACAGATTTGGGTGGAAGTAGAAACGTGTTAGATGGAGGAAAGGCCTGTCATATTTTGGCTGTCATAAGCTTTATGATCAATATCTCTGCAGCTGCTCTGGTCTGGCTTCTTGTTGATTTTCTGCTGCTTCTTGACGTTGTCATCAATCAGTGTGAACGATCAGCACTACTGGCTGACATTCACTAACCTACGGCTTTGATTCTGTGCAATGAGGTCAAAAATGATCCCATCCAGCACAGCTGAGTGTACAAAGGAGCTTTGGCTTGGCTGTGTTGGTCAAAACTTCCATTTACTGTTTCCCAGCTGAAGGCAAAAGGATGGTAATGTTTTTGTCCATGTCTGTGTGTGTTGGTTTGTCTGTTTGTTAGCAAAATATCTCATAAACCACTGGATGGAGTTTTAAATCAACTCAAAGAAAACAACAGCCATACATCTCCAACTGATTAATATTTAGAGCGACCCCAATTCAAGGGGGCCTTTGCAGCAAATCCAGATTAGCAAATACAAAAAGGTGGTTTGTAACGTAGTCAGTTTTACAGACACAGAGTTAAAAGTTGGTGCGGTAGTATTTGAGAGAAATTCACAACACGTACTTTGAATGTTACACATTGCACAACATCTTTGCTCAAAACTTTGTTTTTAACAGTAAGAGTCACCACTGTCGGTCTGTTTGCATAACATCTCACAAACCACTGGGCAGAATCGAATAAAACACTCAGGAAGTAATCATCAGATGTGCATCCAGAACTGAATACCTTTTGGAGACAAACAAATTCAAGATGGTAGCCACAGCTAACCGATCGTAGCCAACCCAAATTGACTATAACTTAGTTAAGTTGATGAATATTGAGCTAAAATTTAATGTGGTAGTAGCTGAGAGTCAACTTCAGCACATACTCTGCAAACTACTTGATTTTCTGGGTCATGTCATTTACAGGGTATAACCAAAATGGCTCCAAAATGGCTCCATATTGTCTCATCATATGATTTTAGTTTAAAACTCATGTGATATGCATTCGGTCAAGGCAAGTTTTTTTATTTTATTTTATAAAACCTTTAGATTATATNTATATATATATATATATATATATATATATATATATATATATATGAACTTACAATGATGTAAGGATTTATAAAGTAGTGTTTTCATGAACCATTGTGAGATCTTTGTGATTGAAGTCCTTTTTAGACAATAGCAATCCAGTTTGATCTTGGCTACATTTGGACTAGGCATTAGCTCGTCCGCCTTGTCAAACTTCAACTCTGTTTCTCCAAGCTGAGGTTGGAGATTTAAGAGCTTCCTATAATAGGTAAGATATTAATTGTTCTTTTTATTTTTTTCCCTCAGGACACCATTTCAAGGTGGCTGAAATATCCTTTTAAAAGAAACTCAATGTTCTTATGCACTTTTTAGTCAGTGAGAAAACAAGTCATCCGATAGCTTCCTGAGTCCCAGAGTTCACTCCACTTTTGGTCATTTGGCATAAGGATCCTGTGCTGCAACAGTCAAGGGGAAAATACGTGTGTATTTCTGCTTCGGTGAAGGATTAGGCGACATCTCCATCCTCTCATGAAGATTCACATTTGTTTACATCAGACTTGAATAGTGTTCATTAAACTGCCGGTGTTTATTCTGCAGTGTTTATGTTTTAAAATGGAAAACCACCAGAAGCTTGGAATGAGTTCCTTTGGACTTCCTGCAATATTGCCTCCACAACAAGGTGATGGCAGCAATAACCACAAATCCAAACCCCATGAAATGCCTTGTGAAAGACTATTTGCTCCTGCAGTCTTAAATGTTTTGTGTTAAAACAGAAATTAGCAGGAAATAAAAGCCCATTCTGCTCTTATTAATCAGCTCCAGGGAGTTGTTTAAGGAACACCTAACATTCCACATTAACATCTGCTAAAACTTCAAAAATCTGGATATAGTACATAAAACATACAATAGATATAGTATCCTTGATAAATGTTGTGTGTACAGTATGTAACCAAGTCTTGATCCACTGATTTTATTAAATGTTGCTTTTACTGAAGGAGCCCTTCTTGTAATCTCTTAAAAGTAATCTGGAGCAACAGAGCAGTAAAAGTGGTCAGGCGTAAGAACTGGAAGAAGGAAAATGAGTCTTAAAAATAGACCAGCCAGAATAAAACAATTGAAAGACCCTCAAAAAGCCTGAAAAATTTTGGACTAAGAACACTTTAATAATGACTTAGAATTCCATCTCATTTGAAGCAAACCAACATAATGAGGGGTACCTCATAATCTCCTTTGTCGCATTCTGCAGGAGGAAATGTTGGCAAAATAAAAATGTATCTGCAACTTAACTTTAACTTTAACTGTAACTTTAAATTAAATCTGTTTTAAATGGTAATGGTTTTCATTTGAACGTTGTTCTAATAAGCTAAATGTAAACAAAATACTGTACATTCTAATTAATTCTAACTAAATTTGGTTCTAGTGGATTTCCTCTTGAGCTGCTGCTGCTAATTAAAGGTGCCAATGCACCGAAGCACCCTTATTACTATCGTGTTCAAAAGATTGGTCCCGTATCTTTGAAATAAAACATGCAAATTATACATCAAAATGTGCGCTTTTATCAGGAATAGTAGTGACTTTTGGTAGCAGTAAGTCAAACAATGTAGACAAGATTTGTAAAGAACTGTAAAAAAATAAAAACATAATGGAGATTATTGGGATCTAGGCAAAACACATGAGAAAACCCAGCCGTCTTTGGAGCTCTTCAGCTCAGGCATGCTTCACAGTAGAAACATCATTCAAAGTTTAAACAGGTCACAGAAAGTTCAACTTAACATTGCCAAAATGACATTTGGATATCTTTTACAGTTTTTACACAATTGCACTTTATGTTTTATGATTTTTACAGGTTTTTCCACAAAATATTCAACTGACAGCTGACATCACACTAACTTCTGATGTGTCTAAAATTATCAGATCTTTCACAAACAAACTTTGTTTACTCCTTTAACTCCTTTTGGTATATGCACAACTTATATATCAAAATGTTAGCATTTCTGTCTTCTTTGACCCCGTGTAGCTCTCATTGCTTGAGGACCTATGGTTTCCTTCTCAGAATAAAAAGAGTGCACAACCAAACTCCCACAAACTCAGTTATATTTTAACTCATTTATTCTCCATAAAACTGGAAGTGAAGAGTCCTTTTTAACATGTCATATTGCCACTATCCTGCATGTTTTATTTGTTTCCCTGCTCTTCGGCATGTCTTCAAGTTCTTCAGAAACCTGTTATTTACTCATTCATCCAAATCAGGCGTGGAACATCTAAAAAATGCAGGATAGTGACCCTCCCAGAACTGGAACTGGGTGCCATTAGAAACATAAAACATCACCTATATGACCATCAGAAGTTTTTTACCACTCACAGTTTAAGAATCTGTAAGATATGGTTTGTGTTTTTTTCACAGAGACTGTTTGAGCTTAATTTTTTCATCTGCCTCTCATTAACTTAGCAGTCAGGGAGTGACAGACACAGGTGTGTGGTTACCATTGTGACTATAATTAGCCATTGGCAGCAGCTTTAACATTTCTTTTGTTCTTGGTTCTGTATACATCTCATATGTCCAATTGTCGGCATATTTTATTCTTTAGTTTAGATCATAACAAATGTATATCAACAATTTGGGCAACAGCTGCACTAGTACCCTTAGTTACTGCTAGTTAGTATTTTAAGTTTTCCTTTTTTTTTTTTTTTTTTAATCATAAATTGCTTTTTGCTTTTTTTTTTTTGTTCATTATTTGCCTTAATTTGTGTTTGCCACCCAGCTCCACACTCCACTGTATCTTATTGATCCGAAGCTTTCCTAACTGAGCATTCCTGTACAGTCACAGCCTGTTGAGTAGTTTCAGACATAGTCTATCAGTGTTAATGATCCACTGCATATAAAGCTTCATTATCAAGAACTCGGCTCTGTGTGGGAGGTCTGTTTTGTTAGTTCACTCAACAGACACACTTCGCCTGCTTAGCAGGTGACTCTCAGGCAATCAGCTTTTATTACTGCTGCTGTATTATTGGTTTAGGCATGTTTAAAGAATGAAATGTACCAAGGGAAGGGCCTCCTCTCCATTAAATCCACATCAGGATAGGATTTCATCAGCTTCCTGGTGCAGAAATTAAAGTGAGAGTTCAGACTTTTAGAACTGGGGTTATGGTTAAAGGTTATGAAAGGTAAATGTTTAACCTGTGGTAGATAGATCTTTGAACTGCCTCAATTTGGAGAAATAGATTTTAATTCTGACAGAATTGACAAGCTTTACACAGTTTGCACCACACAGTTATTTAAAATAGAATTTTATGATTACTTGCAATAGTGAAAAGCAGCAGCTGTAGCTCTTCTGGTGCTGCCTGGATCACTCCAAGCAAAAATGTGATTTTCTGTATGTAATAACCATGATATGACAATGGTGTAGTAAAATATTCTAATAATTAATTTATAAGTTTAGAAATGCAGCAATCCACTTTGGTCATGGCAGGGATAGGGCTAATGATTAGATCGTCAACCCAGTCAGAATTAAACTCTTATTTTTTCCAAACTTTAGTGCTTTAAAGAGCTATCTAAAACAGTTAAACTATTACTTGCTCAGAGCTTTTCCACAGCACCCCTGCTTCAAAGCATCTAATCCTTCCCTTTAATTCAGAAAATGATGTGTATATCACACAGGTAGCTTCAGGCAGACCGAGCAGATATTCTTTAATGTCTTCTTGCATCATCTGTTTTCCCATATTTACTGTACTTTCTCTCACATATCACAAACACTAACAAGGCTGTGTGATAAGAGCACACTGGCTTCTCCATTAGTAGAAGGAGACAATCAGCTGCAGAGTGCAATTGGCTCTCAAGAAAAAAAAACGCTGATGCAACATTTTGTCCTTTAAGTCTGCTGGTCCGACACCTACAAATACTTGAAAAGGAAGTGTTAATCAAAGAAAGGTGCAAAATGTGGATGAATTTTACATTAATGATAAGCAACACCTGCTTTGGTGTTGTCAATTTCATCTCTGTCCTATTTTCCTCCCACTGCAAATTCCCTTCCCATCTTTTATCTAATTTCCTTTTCTGATTAGTCACTCTGTCTCCAGACACCTTCCTTTTTCTTTTTATTCTTCTCTTTTAGCCACGTTGTTTAGATTCTATTATCCTGCGCCGCTTGACT
>NC_051431.1:10425720-10462685 GCF_001649575.2 Kryptolebias marmoratus | reverse complement strand
GGGGGGGGGGGGGTCTGTCTGGAAGGTTGTGTCTCACTCAGCCAACAGTTTCTTAGAGGGAAGTGAAATGAGGATGCAGTAAAAAACGAAGTGAAAATGAGGTTTTTCCCAAGCTGTGCAATGTTGTAAAAGGGAATTGAATTGTGAAACTTCCATTCACTAACAGCTGAAATGACAAAAAGTGATTTAACCTAAAAGAAACCTGTGTGGTTCTCTCTGGGTCACGCTTCGTGTGTGTATTTGTGAGTGTAAGGTGATCTTCTTGTCCTGGATTCCCAGCTAAACTTAGCCAGGCCAATGCAGTCAAAACTGAATGTTCATCATCATCATCGACAAAGTTCATTCACTTGTTTTTTTTCAGAGCCTGAGAGAGCCGGGTACTTTCTTGCTTCAACTGATCTAGAACCATGTGACCCTGGCGATCATGTGGGTATTGATCGAGCTGTAGACAGCAGTGGGAGGACCCATCGTGAGTCACAAAGACTGGGTAGACAGTGCCTTTAAGGTCAGGTCCAAACTCATACAGAAGCACAACATTTTAGTCCACCATCTACATCAAGTGCGTGTTTCTAATCACTGGAGGATAAAAAGTATGACTCATTTGAGCATTTTGAGACACTGCATTCAAAATGAGAACACTAGCATTGAACAATAAGTGGCGTTACAAACTCACAGTTATGGCATGTCTGCAAAAAGTTTGGATGTCAAGCAAAGAAATAGTCAATCTGTCTTTTTTATTCTTTTCTTTTCAGGTAAGATTCAAAGTAAAATTAGTGACCTTCTGGGGTGCAAATAGCATTTCTCACCTTGCCTCTGGTCTTATAGTTCAGAAAGTTTGGACTGAGTTTTGTAGAAAACATATAAACAGATAATATGTTACATATTGCAGATAAGTCTTTAAGCAACATCAATTTGGAGAAACAAAGATCAGTTCTGATCAAATTGTCAAGCTAACAGCGAGTCAGAACAATTCCAAGACCAACATAGATTGCTGCTGTATTTAAACAACTCCAATTTCCAAAGATTCAGAACGGTTTATACAAATGCTAGGAGTGGGGGTTGTAATCTATTTTTGATGCATCGCTATGTGGACTTCTGAATTGATTTAAAATGTAAAAAAAATCAATCATGTTGAGAGATGCAAAAGATGGAAATGACCAAAAACAAAGCTGTGGAAACACTGAAGATAACAGGTCAGATACAGCAGCTCTAACATGGGATGCATCAACATTCATTGCCTCAGAGTCTTAAGTCACGGCACTCAGCATTTTGACTCCTTCTGATTATTTAGTTCCCATAATCTTGAATGAATCTTGCACTGCAGTGTAGAGCAACATATTTGGTTTATTTTAGATCTGAGAGATTCTGTGCTCGGGACTTTGAAGTGTTATTATCAAAGTGTATCAATAATCGTTTTATAATCACATCACAGCCCTCTGAATTCACACTCAAGTTGTTCAAAGAGCTATCTACAACAGGTAAGATATTAATTGTTCATGTTTCTCCAGAATCCCCCTTGAAAAGAAAGAAATGACCCTTTTAACGTAATGCAGTTTAGTTGTCTTTTGATTATACAGCTTGATTTATGTGACATTAAATATGTGAACTCCACCAAAACTGGATGATATAATAAAATGTTATTAGAAATTAAATAAATACAGAAACAATCTGAAACTGCCTAAAAATACATGGACAATTCTCTTATTAGCCGCAGGCAGAATTGGGTAGGTCAGAAGTCACAGGCTTTTTTTTTCTTTCTCTTTTTGAATGAAATCTCAGTTTCCTGTTTCTAACTCAAATATTGTGTGTAAGAGGAAGTGTGCATTCATATAGCCGCTTACTTCAACAGATGAATTGCTCCCATTGTGTCGGCAGCAGCAGTGATTTCACTGCTGTTGGGATTCGGTGGTGTCTCTTTGGCCACACATTTCCCACTCTCCAAAATAACACGTGCACAGGAACATTCACAATTGCTTGAGGATTTAGCAAAAAACAACCTGCCTCGGCTTCCTGAGTCAACCTTCAAGCACCACACCATGAAAACAAATACTGTATATTCACTGAAAGCGTAACTCCTTGTGAATTTAGTTTCAGCGAAGAAGTGAGAATGTCATGCTCTTCTACTGTAATGATGACGAATACTGTTACTCTCAACCCTAAACTTTAACCCCCCACCACTCAGCTGTATGTATTATTAATGGCTGCCAAATTCCACACATGAAAGGCTGGCTTTGTGGGCTGGATGAAAGACCTTGTGTCTCTTCTCTCACTCATTTCTCCTCCTATCTACTATTTCTGTCTTCTGCTTCTCAGCCTTGGCTTACATTTCTTGCTTTCTGCTTCAGTCAGCGACTCAAAGGCCTCGTGTCCTCACTCCTCTGAACCGCCCCGATTTCCTATTCAGCCATGTCAACAAGAATCCGTTCTTTGCTGCGTTTGGGCGTGATATTTGGCCGTGTCCAAGTGATGAGGCAGCAAAAATACGTTTTGCATAAAAAGAAATGACCAAACAATCGGCTGCTTATGTACATTTCTTGTTTGATTTAAGCCGTTCTTCAAAACGGCACAAACAGCACATTTTACAACTTTTGCATTACAATGTCTGTGGAGACAGTTTGGACTGTGGTCAGCATCTGAGCCAACACAGAAATCGTTGGCTGATTCGTGTGTGGGGATGTAGATCTGCTGCCCTCCAATGAACAAAATGCCTTACTGCAGACGGACAAGAACAGGTTGCTTTGAAAACATGCAAACCATTAAGAGGGGCGTTCCTCAGATTATTTAAAGTTTTATTTATTTTATTTTTTCCCCCCATTATCGTTGCACACATACTTGTATGCGTCTATATTCACAGGAAACCAGAGCTCCAACGTCTCCTAAAAAGTTGCTAAAAGAATATTAGATCCATGAAAAGTCTGCAGCATTTTTGCAGTACGTGTCATTATGTAAACTACCCATTAAGTCTAATCTCAAAATGGATTTGAGAAGCGCTGCTTTAGAGTTCTGTGCTGCTGAAGTGATTAATGAGCCCTTTCAGGCAGCTGAAGGCACAATATACAACACAAAGGATGAGCGAGGATACGGATTATGAAAGTAATTATTCTAAGTCGGAGGGCTATAATACACAGTGTTGCCACATAAAACAGGTACTTTGGCATTAGTCGGTCTTCTCTTAAATTATATAGTCTTGAAAGTTTTGTTTCGAACAGGATGCAGACATTAGAAGGAATATCGCAACCGTTAATTATTTTAGCAATGCCAATTATTTTAATCAGTCTATTGTTGATTTCACATAAAAATAAATGATTATTCCTTGAAGGAACGCACCTCATTGTTATGCTTGCTAAGGTTGATCAGTTATGGTAGCCATCTTGAATTGGACTGACTCTTAAAAAATTTTTAAATATTTTTTTAATTACTCAGAAAATAATAATTGAAGTCCGTCCAGTGGTTCATGAATTATTTTGCCGACAGACACAGGCCATTACATGATTTCCTGCATTTTCATCATAAAAAGCTGAAGATCAAAGACTGGTTCTACACACCTTTTGTTGGTCTCATTCTAAGACTTTGAAAAGACCAAACAATTTTCTGTTATGTCCCGAAACAGAAAATGTTACCACTGAAAGCGTCTAAAATGTACTTTTTACCACTGCGGTAAATCTAAAACCTTACATGGTCAAAATGAGAATTTCTTGTTCAGCCATTAAACAGATGTAATGTGTTCTCTTTGCTTTGCATAAAAAAAGTCAGTGGACTGAAAAGAAAAAAAAGAGAGACTTTATTTGGTTAAAAATACACTAAACAGAAGGACTTCAGTAAGATTGCAGATCCATCTCAGTTTATTGTTGTGCACACGGTTTTATGTCCATATCCACTGAAGGAGGCCAGCCCTCCTTCACCTCTGTCCCAACAGCTGCATCTGCAAAGAACAAGACTGTATTAAGAAGACGCCAACATACCTCCATCTGGGGTTCATAAAGCTAGTGTGGGACTTTCACGTATAATGAATCTGCTCCATTCAAGCCTTTGCAGAGTAAGTTCACACACTGGCGATGAAGCGGAACAGCAGTCAGTAAATTGGACTGGATTTAAGCAGCTTATTTAAAATGTGCTTTAAGTGGAGCGGCTCCCACGTCGATGCACCAGGAGCTGTGAAATTTTAAAAAAGGGATATTTCCTTTAAGTGGGGTTACGTGGGGAACGGATGAGCACACTGGGCTCTGGGTGGAAGAACCGTACAAAATTCTGACAGTGAGACAAGCAAATTTATGCCAACTAAAAAGGAACCTTAAAAAAAAATTGTAGCGATTTGAGCAAATATATTGTGGAATTTACCAGTGCATGACTTTTGATAGAAACCTTATCAAGAAAATAAAAAAAGAACTTTGGACAGACAGGTCAAAGTACTTTTGCAGTTTTCTGTCATCTAGCCATTTCTGCATGTATTTATTTTTATTTATTACCTTTATTTAGCAGTAATAAGTCGGCGGAATAAATGAGAAAGGTAAAACATTTAAATAGATGTAGAAAAATGTTATTTTATCAGGGTAAATGTAAAACCGTAAAACTCCTGCTTTGCATCTTAATGCTCATTAAAGAGCCATCACCTGACATTTTTGATAGTAAATCCTCAGTAACATTGCATACATAAAAATCAGAGTTTATGCCTTTGTTATTAGAAGATCAGAAATTCTTTCAGAGTAGATTGAAACAAAGGCAGCCGAGCTGGACTTTTATGTGCTTCTTATCTGAGGAGATTTCTATCCAAATTACACAGAATCATGGTCGAACACAGGAGAGACCACTCTTCCGGTCAGGGCTTACATCTCAAAGATAAAGGGACACTCCTTTGAGGACAGTAATCTACATATTTTGGACAGAGAGAACAGAAAGTTTAAGAAAGATGTAAGGTGAGCCATCTTTGTCAAACAAGAAAGACCAGCATTACAAAAGGTCTCACGTTTCAACTTTTCAGCGTTGAATCGAATCCCCAGACAATTCCACACTAGTTTGCACATTTGTGTACGTGACAAGAGCATCCTGTATCTGGATCGAGTCAACACAGACCCCAACAACTCCAGGAGGTAGGGGAAAAGAGTGATTTGCATACGAGTTTAACTCACAAATACAGAGCAGCTCACTACAGTTCGAAACTTCACTTTTCTGTTTGAATCGAGAAAGCTCTGAAGTCCTGAAGTAAGGCACTCATTGCAAACTCATGAAGACCAGTCAGAAAGAACAAGAAATCACAATCAAGTATGAACAAAAACTGCACAATATTTTTCTCATACCAACGGTTACTATGTCCCTAAACTAAAAGTTTGTAAGCTGATGCCAACTACTGCGTGCAAACAACATTTTTTTTTTGTTTTTAATTTTTACAGTTTTACTTTTGTATCCTAGTTATTCTGCCCAGTTACCCGTAACATGTTCTATTCTGCAACAGGCATTTCACATGAAACATCCATAATGGACTGCAGATCAACACAACCGATGTTAAGTGCAAGTAAACAAACTTTCATAAAAACAATTGTTAGCAAAAATGACGGGGATGACGTTAAAGTTCTTAAAACAAGGTTTTCATGAACTGCTTTGAAAATTCGCCTTGATCGTGGTTGTGCTCGGACTGACTGCTATCTTAACGTCCTCGGGAGAATTTCTTTGCGATTCTGCCATTCTGGTAACACTTTGTCTGCTGCAGGTAAAACACTGACTCCTGATAACTCCACAACAGCCCACTTAAAATAAGTCAAATATCTTAACTCTGTTTTTAAGTGTGTGACTTACCTGCAAAGGATCCAAGGCTCGAGTTATCAAAGAACTGTGTGGGGCGGCTCCTGGACAGCAGCTCTGAGCCCTCACTCGTATCAAAGAATCGGCTTTTCGGGGAGTTGAGCAGTGAGAATTTCGGAGAGTCCGGGGGCTTTCGGGGAGACTGCAGATCCTTTTTAGGTGATTCTAGCACTTTGTTGGAAGGAAGGAGAATTTTTTTGGGAGCGCAGAGGAAGTTGTCAGAGTCTGCAGTCATAAAGAAGCCCCTCTTGGTGGGAGTACAGGGTGAGGTCATCTTGTCCCCATCAGCTTTGCTCTTCCCCTTCAGCTTGATGGCTCGGTTCTTCCACTTGCTGATGTCTGCATGCTGACTGGACACCAAGCTGATGAGATATAGGGACAGAGGTCAGAGATGGTTTAGAACCGGTAAACAATTTCATCACTTCAACTCTTTTTTTGCTTCCTCTTGTTTCATCTCAAACTGCATGTGCTTCTAAATGCATCTTTGTTTGATGTGAATTCAGTCCATGAAGCATGAAGCTAAGAAAAGCTACAAGCCTTTTGGAATGATCTACAACAGCTCAAATATGAGACCTGATCTGACACCTGACTTCAGACAGGAAACATCAGATTGTGTAAAATGATTTCAGATTTTGACACATACAAAAAACGAAAGAGTGAAAAGTGAAACTAGCTGATTTTACCTTTCCAACTCTGTAATTTTCAGTTGAAGCTGCCGGACTTTCTCTTCCAGCTTGGTCTTCTCCAACACAATGCTGCTCTCGATCACTACACCTTTGGGATGAGTCAGTTTGGAATAAAGGTCCTTTCCCTGCAAGACTAATTTCAACACAACATTAGTGTTTTCAACCATTTGAATGTTCGACTCTTTAAAACAGACAAAAAAACCTTAAAAAAGCAAACATTGATACATCCAAGGATGTGTAACACTGAAGTATTATTAATGTTGCTAATGGTTTAATTCTGACATTTCTACGAAGGTGAATGAACCCAAATCCTCACAAGATTAAACAAAACAATCTAAAACCTTTTACCCAGCCTCAGAGTGGAGAGTTTACTGTGTAACAATCTAAGTAAACACATTTAAAAAGTTACAAGTCACGTTTTGTCTAGACCAAATTAAAATTCATTTTGACTGAATGTTCTGTCATCAATTAAAACCAACTAATACAGGATCCAATAAATAATAAATAAATTAAGCTTCAGCAACATCACACTTTCAGTTCTGCACTGAAAGAGAAAAACAAAGACCCAACACAAAAAAAATAAAAAGTATAACTCAGCTTTTGTGTATTTAAACAATAGTTACACCTGTTATTTTTTTTAAGCTCGGTGTGGACGGGGCTAAAAACTGACCCATAAACTGAGCTCTTTGGATATTGTCTGGACCAGCTTCCCAGCAGATTTATTTCTAAAATCTGAGTCTAAAAACAATCGTTCACTTCATGGTGGAAATAACAAAACCTGCTGGTCAGATCACTTTGTTTGGGGGAACCACATCAAACTTACAGGATTCGTCTTCTTGCTGCTGTGATTTCCTCAGAGCCTCCTTCATCTTCCTCAGAGACTCTTCCTTCTCGTTCAACACAGTCTTCATCCTCTGGATCCTGAAAGGAAAGGAGCAGAAACTCTTTAAAACTTTAAAGAAAAATTAAAAAAAAAACTAATTTTGGCTTTGAAGGAAAGACCATCTGAATATGTTGAGGTTTCGTTATGTGTAAAAACTGATTTAAAAATGGCAGAGAATAAAATAAATCTGAATCCAGTGGGCTCTTACTCCTGCTGGTGTTCATCTGATGTTGAAGTGAGCTTCACTTCCATTTGGAACAGCTTGTTGTGAAGTTTCTCCAGCTCCGCTGCACTGGGTGACTCTTTTTTCTAAACCAGGAGGAAAAATATTTCAGCTGAAGGAACAAAAATCCGTTAAAACCTCTTGGAACTAACGATATCCTCTGAAATAATATTTGGCTGTGAGTGGGATCATTCTTTCATTTTGTTTTCTTGTCCTGCGACTCGATTCGATAAGATAGAGGTGATATTTGTTATGTTGTGACTCTGTATTTTATTCTTTATTTATTATTTTATTGTCTTATATTTTACTGCTTTATTTTTATATTTGTTTGGACTAAAATGTCAAACACCTTGGCCAACTTTAGTTTTTAATGTACTAAAGAAAAAAAAAATGGCATTGTCAAAACCACTGAACAGAAACTACAATAATAAAGAAAAAAAATACTCATAGGTGTTTTGTACTGTTTTGAAAAGAAATATTAATATAACATTACTTCAGACTCTCGTAGCTTCTTCTTCAGGGTGTGGATTGAGTCATCTTTCTCCAGGAGGAGTGCGCGCGTGTCCTGCAGTTCGGTCTGTAAGAGCTGAGTGGCCCGTTTGTGCTGAGACACGCTGTCGTTGGCTTTTGTCTGAACCTCTTCCAGCTCTTCAACTCGTGCACGCAGAGTCTAAACCCCCCCAAACAAAACAAAACACTTGTCACCCTCCGGCAAACAGATCTTTGATTTTTAAAACAGGACTCGGGAGTATTTAGAGACAGTTTAAAGAAACGGAAAGTCTTCTCGTGAAAATTAGTTCCTATTCACTCGTGACGCAATCGATGAAAAGCAGCAAAAAAAAAAAAAAGGAAAATCAGACACTTTTTCACAAAGTAGTTTGAGCCGAATAAAGAAGGCTGAGGAGTCTCTTCAGCAGGTGGAAGGATAGCAGGATATCACTGAATAAAGATATATATTAGGTTTTTACCTTCTTGCTCATCTTCCATGTTTTGTCAAGAGTGTCAATTGTAATTTTTGTTTCTTTTCATAACTTGCGCATAGTTTGAGATAATTAGTTTTTGATATGGAAACTGCTGTACTTAGGAGTGCGTGTAAAGCTAAAGATCTAGCCTCTGTATTTGAATGGATGTGTTTGATTGCTTTGAAATGAACAAAATAAACAAACTATATTAAACACTGACAGATCCTTAACATGAGGCAAGTCTTGAGATTTATTCTTTGCCTCTATAGTCGCAAAACTGGTTTCATTTTTCCCCAATGTGCATCAAAATAAACAAACAGATCTAGACATTTTTTAAACATTTGTGATTTTTTTCCCCCTCATTTCTATTTAATTTTAATCGGTTCATGTCTTCAAAATGCCAATCTGTCCAATCTTGTTTTGTGTAAATGAAAGTGAACCAGACGGCAGACTTGCCTTGATGTTTTCTTCTGCTCGTCGCAGCTGCAGGAGAAGTTTTTGGTTGTCCTCCAGCAGGGACACTTCCGTTTTCAGAGGCGCTCCTTCCAGCGCCTGCAGCAGAGTGGAGCTCTTGCTTTTCTCTTCTCTGAGCTGAGATTCACACTGAGCGTCCAGCTGCTTTAGCTCATCCAAAACGCTGTTGTTCTCATTCACGATGAGCTGTTTGTAGAAATGAAATCATTTGTCGGATACTATTAGCAGAAAATCTGCAAAGAAAAAACCTCTCCAAAACAGCTCTCACACAAGAACTGAATGAGATGTAATTCATTTTTCAGCCACTGCTAAAAGCCCACCTGTAGAGACATCCTGCTTGCTTGGGCGGTTGTAGATCTGCGATTCATCTCTTGGCTCAGAATAACGTCCAGCTCGGTGAAGTTGACCGACTGGCTGCTCACGGCCCTCTCTAGCTGATCCTTAACCTTCTCCCACTCACGGATCTCTGCTTTTTTCTTAAGGCAGTAAGAAGCCTTGCTGTCCCAGAGTTTATCCAGAATGCTTTCCATTTTCTACAAACAAAACGCCATCATTTATTAATGAAATCACACTACAGTAATGACTGACAAATTGAACTTTGGTCATAAAATCTGCAGCCTGAACATGACTTGAGGAGCAAAACAAAATTACCTGACCAATTAAAACTAATTGAAAAATGGCTAAACTGTAAACCAGGACTATTCCTTTGACAAATATTACATGACTGCAGAATCATTGTAATACTAAATAACTAAACATTTTGTCAAACTGGCTACTAGTTGAATTAAAACAGATCTGCCTGGTGATTTTCTCTGAGGTGGAAGTCAGCGCTGCCACCTCATGCATCCTGCATCAACAGTCCTGCGAAAAAAGACATTTCTAAGGAAAATGAGCCCAACTTTCTTGTGCTCAGCTGGGAAAGTATTTGGGTACCGACTTTATGCTTTAATTTCCCATTGGCTTGCACCTCCTGATGAAGGTAAAATAAGTGCAAATGAAGCTTGAGATGACGTTCTGAAGATGGCAGGGCTCACCTGCAGGTAAAGCTGGCGTTTATCCAGAAGCTCGGCGAGTCTTTGTTCCCACAGTGAGTGGAAGTCAACATCTTTAACGGAGTACGTGGGGGCGTGCGCTCTGGACAGCAGCAGATCCTGCAGCCGCCTCTCCTCAAAAATGGCCAGATCTTTGCTCACCAACCCCTTAAACATTTTTCTGCAGCTCAGCGCTTGCAGATGGAGCTCCTCCTAAAGAAGCGAAACACGGGACTGCTCAGTCTATTATCGATTCAAACCAAAACATGCACAACATTTGGGATGAGAGCTATATTTGTATATACCCAAATTCTTAGGAAATTCTGCACAGTCTTCTGTCCCAGCTCATAAATGGCACGATGGACCTTTACTGTGGTTTTAGGCAGAGCGCTCAGGACAGTGGGCTTCAAAGAACCGTGCATCCTGAGAACACTGTCCAGGGGTGTAGAGTTATTTCTAGAACAAGTATCTATAAAATCTTGCAAAATTCCGAAGGACTCCTGAAATGATGAAAGAGTTCATTAGTGTCACTTAGAACAAACTTGTTCCTTTTATCTGCTGATTCTCGATGAGAGATGCTCTGTATGAAGAAGAGTGAATGTGGATTACCTGGAGTTGAGCAGTCGAGTCCTGCAGCTGTGACGACACAGACTCCTCGACTTCTTTAGTGTTCTGCTCCAAGACGTCCAACTGTTGTTTCAGGGTTGAGATGGTTGATTTAGCTTCATTGAGCAACTGAAACGAAACCATAGTTATGTAACTAGTCATAAAGACAAAACAGTTGTGTGTATTTTACTTGTAAAAAAACACAATTTATCAGGACCATTTAACCACTGTTATCTGTCCTGGACTGGAGATGCTGCTCAATCAACAGCAAAGATACTTTTAAAAGTGTCATTATAAGAAATAAAGAATTTTAAATGGGTTTCAAGCAAGAAAAAGAAAGCTAAGCTTTGTTTGCCACATTTTAAAAATGAATGAACTATCAAATGTTTCAACATCAACCCTAAAGTTGCATCTGGGCCTTTATGATACATGTTTTAATAACAATAATAATAATAAAAATCTCATAAAACAGTTGACAAACCTGCTGAGAGGCGTCAGCTTCGGCTTTAGCACAAGCTTGTTGTTCTGTTTGGATCTGCAGCTGCTGCACCTGTTGTAGAAACAAAGAGGAATTATTGGTAACAACAGTGAATCACAGGGGGATGTGAAAACGTTAAACATGAACCTGATTCAACAACTTTTTATAGTTCATACAAAACAAACACATGCTGGGGAAAAACAAGTCATTGAAACAAGCCTGAATACATTCAGCACTTGTGAAAATTAAGTACATCTGAATTCCAGATCCCTGTACATAAAATGTTTTAAGATCCATTTTCCTGTTTGGTTTTAAAGCTAAAGCAGGTAAAACATACACAAATCTAACTTCAAATTAATTTATCTTCACTTTCAAGCTTGAAGAGTCTTCATCCAATAATCAAATCGATCAGAATTTATCTGTGAAAAGAAGTAAAGCCTGATGCATCTCAGTTTACTCCCAGCAATCCATCTTTTCACGGCTGCTCTACCGACACACTGCATAGTGAACATGTGTCCATGAATCAGTATAAATCAGTTAATCCTCACATCACTATAATTTAGTCTTTATGCAGTATGATTTTATAATATCACCTGTTACTGCTTAACAAACACGAGACCAAAGTGGGATTAAATAATAATAGCAGCAAATTATAAATAATATTCAGTAAATAATTTGAACCTACGTTCTGTTGCGGAATTGCATCTCTCTCAGTTTGCTGCTGAAAGTACTTTTTAGTTTTGAAATGGGCTTTAAAGCCCATTCAAGTTGTTTTTCTCAGATATTCAGTGAGTTTGTTATTGTGAATGTATACCATCAGTACCTTGTCCTCCAGCTCTGCTCTGAGATGCTTCTCCTCGTCCTTCAGTCCCTCCAACGTTTCCTGCAGCCGATCTCTCTCCTCACTCAGAGACGTCACTCTGCACTGAAGCTTCTCCATCTCCTCTGTGTGGATCTGATGATTAGCCTCCTTTTCAGACAGCAGAGAATCCCGCTCTGCTTCAACACTCTGCAATTTCTTCACCAAATCCCCAATCTGTGAAGAAGGAAGCAGTTAGAGTCTCATCCAGCCTTTGAAACAAAAACAGTGCAGATTCAGTATAATGATATGCAGCTTGAACCTTCTGGTTTAAAGAGCACTCCTTCTCCTGAATTAATTGGTTTAGATCAGAGTTTAGGTTTCTCTGTGCATGTAGTTCATCTTGTGTAGCGTTCAGAAGCTCTTGTGTTGAGGAGATCTGAGAAAAAAAAAGTTTAAAAAATAGCATATTTATATCTGGAGCAGAATTTTTTTTTTATATCCATTACTCCTCCCATCAAAGACTAGAACACCAACACTGTGCTAGAAGTGAAAGGTTATGGAGTAGATAGGTGCTGAGACCTATCTAGCGAGAGATTTTCAACGTGGGAATGATTCCCATTCATTCCCGCGTTCTTGCTTAAAATTGGTCGCGTTGATTCCTCAATTCTATCAGGCTGCGTTGCATTTAAATGCAAACCTCGGCTTGTAGAGTTTCTCTCCTGTCCTCCAGCTCTGCTCTGAGCTCCTTCTCCTCCGCTCTCAGTGACTCCAGAGTCTCCTGCAGCTGATCTCTCTCCTCGCTGATAGAAGTCGCTCTGCGCCGCAGCGTCTCCATCTCCTGACTGCTGGCTTCCTTCTCCGACAGCAGACGGACTCCATCTACTTTCACAGACTCCAGCTCCTCAGTCAGTATCTGAGTTTGAGAGGAAAATCACAGACAGTGAAACAAACTGCTGACATAAACATAATATCTGCCTTGCTTTCTTTAATCTTGTCATGATTAAAAATGCACTGTACAAGTCCACATTAAAAGCCACCATTCGCGTATCATTTTTGCAAAAATCTTTAGCCATGCCTGGATTTCAGACTTGAGAGACTGGATGCTTGTCTCTTCCTCAGTTCTGCTGCTCTCCAGTTCTGCCATCTGATCCTTGAGTGCTGTGAGCTCCTCTTGAAGGACTCTGCTCTTCTCCTGAGACGCCTTCAGTTCCTCCTGTTTCTCCGTCATCTGAAACACATTACCAGCAGCAACTCATAAAAATGAAGACTTTCCAACAACAAAAATCTACAGGAACAACACAAAGGAATGGAACGCCTGTAAGGGGGGAAAAGGTTAATGCTGTAAAACAATATCTAGCTCTTTAAAAAAAATAAATAAGGGAGGAAAATCTCACCAGCTCAACATTTTCTTGAAGGCCAAACCTCAACTGGGTCATCTCTTCTTTGGCATTCTCCAACTTCTCCTCCAGCTGTTCAATCTGTAGCACAGTAGAGACAGTCAAATTAAAAGCAACGATCTTGTTTCATGGTAAAATACAGAAAGAAGGAAGGAAACTGAAATGGACACAATAAGAAGAGAATTAAGAGTGATATGACTGAACCTGCAGTCGATGTGCTTCTCTCTCATCTGTCAGTGGCTGTGGTTCAGAGGTGAGCTGCTGCTGGAACTCACATTGCATCTATAAAAGAAAAAATAAATAAATTAAAAAAAAACAGGAACTGCTTCAAGTCTGTAACACACTGAATGCTTACCAGAGCTGTTACATTGTTACTGTTAGAAAAGACTTCCTCATTATAAATAAAAATTTAAAAGACAACATGTATGAGGATTTAACCACTTCCTGATGTTTTTAAAAAGGGAACCGGTAGCATCTTAGGATCTTCCTTTAGATTCACACAAGTAGAAGTACTCTGAATCTTTAACGTTATTATTTTAGCATTGCAGGCCATTTTACAAAAGTAAGATCGGAGAAAAAAAAAAAAAAAAGCTGGTCTTGATCTAACCTTGTCAAATGATCCTGGTTTAATTGGTTTCACAAACATCAAGCCAGTCTGAGGGAAAACGACTACATTAATTATCTTAACTGCGACCAAAACTGGACTGAGTTTGAAAGTTGCATTTGCAAACAAAACATTATTTCTGTTGTAAATTTGAAGTCAACAGAGTTTCAGAGCCATTGTGGAGCATAAACCTGGTATGAATGTGGCAGTAAGAGAAAAATAAGTACCACCCTGCCTTTGTCTAAATAATTAAGTGTTTACATTTTTGGAACCTTTCCTATGGACTCATCCATTATTTCATACTGGGGTTTTACCATCTGCATCCTGTCCTCCAGCTCTTCTCTGAGCTGCTTCTTCTCTTCTCTCAGCCCCTCCAGAGTCTCCTGCAGTTGATCCCTTTCATCACTGAGAGAAGTCACTCTGCACCGCAGCTTCTCCAACTGCTCCGTTTGGGAAGGGCCGTTCTCCGCTTCCTTCTCAAGAATCAGAGCGTCTCTCTCTGCTCGTGTATTTGCAAGCTCCTCGGTTAGAATCTTCACCTGTTTCAAAGGGAATGAGCAGTAAGAACTTTAAGAAAGAAAACAGAATTAAATCCAAACCTTTTATTTTTACCTGTTGCTCATAATCTGCCTCTTTTTGCTCATACAGTTTTATTAGATCCGACTTTGTCTGGAACTCTTCTTGGATAGACTGCAGACAGCATTTGGTCTCTGTAAGCTATGAATGACAAAATGGGTTAAATTACCTATAAAAAGGTTCAGAAACTGTAACGTTTTAATAAATTACAATGCAGGAAGCAAACCTTTTGTTCAAGCAGAGCTTGCTCTTCTTGGTTAATTCTTTGCATGTCACTGTATTTTCGATTTTGTTCTTGGAGCTCCTCTTGAAGTGAACGCAATAAGGTTTGAGACTCACCAGCCTACAATATTAAAAGAAAGTAGAATAAGTTTTAGTCAAAGCTGGTGCGTTATGTGCACTGTCATTTTGTGCAACAACAAAAAAAAAACCATTAGTTTGCAGGTAGTTTTTAAATGTTTTTGTGCCTGCTCAGACCTGTGGAGCTCACCAATCAGCTTCTATTTCAATTTTGGAAGAAAACTTTCAAAGCATTTCACAATCTATTGTAATTTCATTTTTAACAATAATAGAAGCACAATCACTTCACCTACAAAACAATCATAATCATTATGATCCCTCACCATCTCTGCACCCCCCACCTTAGACAGCCTGCAGTGGACCAAAATCCACTGAGGAGGAATTTTAAAACAGACTTCTACTGATCTAGATTTTCTCTTTAATATTTTTGCTACTAAAAGTACAGGTTTAGATGTTTAATTATTTTGTATTTTGAACTTTGATATGAAAGATTGAGAGTGTTTTAAATTCCATAGTGTTTCTGCAGCAGGACAGAATAAGACTAATGGAGAAGTACTACTGTAAAAAGGAAAAAGGACCATTTAGCTTTAAATTTATCAGTAGGATGCGTTCAACATATTTGTTTTGGTCTACACAAAAGAATAATACAGCCCATCACCGGTCAGACTAAAGATAGTTACCTCTTGCTGAAGTTGAGTTAGTGCTTCATCATCTACCTGAAGTTCTTGGGACACCATTCCTGCTTGCTTATTTTGGGTTTGAGCCACCTGTAGGTTAAAAACACTTTTCTTACTGTCTGTGTTTTTAGGTTTGGCTGGAGTTAAAGTCCTTTGAAACCAACCTCTTGTATCTTGTCCTCCAGCTCTGCTCTGAGCTGCTGCTTCTCCTCCCTCAGCGCCTCCAGAGTCTCCCGCAGCTGATCGCTCTCCTCCCTGAGAGACGCCACTCTGCACTGCAGCCTCTCCATCTCCTCAGTGTGGGTCTGACTGCTGGCTTCCTTCTCAGACAGCAGAGCATCTTTTTCTGCTCGCAGTTTCTGGAGCTCTTCAGTCAGTGTCCTCATCTATTTGGTAATGGAAAAAAAAAAAAACTTTACTTCGAGGCTTCAATATGAAACCTTAGCACACATTTAGATTTTCGATGCTGTAACGAAATTAGCAGGGTATGAGAACTGATTAGGTTTCATGATTGTAGAACTGTATTCCAAATGGCTTTCAGGATCAGGATCCCTCCTCTGTCGTGAACATGCAAGATGTAGGTGAATATGGCTAAAATTATGTGAAGGGAATGAAATGGGATTTGGCCTTAGTTTTCCATCAGTATGTCACATGTGCACCCAGTAAAAACAGAACATGTATTGTTAGCCAAGTTTTATAAAAGAAAGAAAAAAAAAACCCTGCAACAATGCTGTCAATACTTAAAGGGCCATCCAACAACCGGATATGTGTAAAGACGGGTTTCAAGGTAAATAGTTATTCTAATTACTCTGCAGATAAGACAGGATGAAAACTTCATTGTACGAAATAAAAAAAGAAAGCCTTACATTTCCTTTGAGCTCCTCGAGCTGTGAACCAACATCATTCGGATGCTCATTTATTCTCTGTTCTCTTTCAGACTCCAGGAGTTTAATTTGCTTCTTCTGCTCCCGATTTTTCTCTAGCGCTGCCCTCAACTCATCCTGATTTTCAATCATCTGTTAGACATAAGATTCGTGTTATCAGCTATAAGGACAAGCAGCAGGTACCTAACATGCTGACGTTTTCCACTAGATTACGTGTCAACTCACCATCTCGACATTTTCCTGCAGGTCCACTTTGAGCTGGTCTCTTTCTGCTGTGAGATCAGCCACAGCAGACAGAAGCCTCTCCACATCCTCTGCAGGGCTCTCAGCGCTGCCTGCTTGCAGAGCCTCTTCCTCATCCTGCGCACCCTGAAGCTCCTGTGATAGCTTGACATTTACCTGAAGGTCAGACTTTAACTGGCTGATCTCCTCTTTGGCTTCCTTCAACTCCTCCTCCAGCCGTTCAATCTGCTGAACAGAGCAGATATACACAAATTAAAAGCAATGATCTTGTTTCTTGGTAAAATAACAAAAAACATGAAAACTAAAATGTACACAGTAAAAACAAAACTAAGAGTGATGAGACTGAACCTGCAGTCGATGTGTTTCTCTCTCATCTGTCAGTGGCTGTGGTTCAGAGGTGAGCTGCTGCTGGAACTCACATTGCATCTATAAAAGAAAAAAGTCCGTAACACACTGAAGGCTTCCCAGATCTGGTAAATCCTTACCCTTTGAGGAGGCTTCCTTACCTCCTGCTCTACTCTGACCTCCTCCTTCTCCCTCAGCGCCTCCAGAGTTTCCTGCAGCTGATCTCTCTCCTCACTCAGAGACGTCACTCTGCACTGAAGCTTCTCCATCTCCTCAGTGTGGGTCTGATGATTAGCCTCCTTTTCAGACAGCAGAGAGTCCCTCTCTGCTTCAAGACTCTGCAATTTCTTCACCAAATTCCCAATCTGTAAAGCAGGGAGAAGTTAGGAGTCTCATCCAGCTTTGGAAACAAAAACCCCAGTGAAGGTTTAATATAATGATATGAAACTTAAACCTCTTTGTTTAAAGAACACTCCTTCTCTTGAATTACTTCCTTTAAATTAAATCTTAGTTCATCTTGTGTAGCGTTACCTCCTGCTGAAGTTGAGTTTGTGCTTCATCATCTGCTTGAAGTTCTTGGGTCACCATTTCTGCTTGCTTATTTTGGGTTTGAGCCAACTGTAAGTTAAAAAAAACCCCACTCTTCTTACTATCTGTCATTTTGGGTTTGGCTGGAGTTAAACAGATCTGACAAGTCCTTTGAAACCAACCTCTTGTATTCTGTCCTCCAGCTCTGCTCTGAGCTGCTGCTTCTCCTCCCTCAGCGCCTCCAGAGTCTCCCGCAGCTGATCGCTCTCCTCCCTGAGAGACGCCACTCTGCACTGCAGCATCTCCACTTCCTCAGCGTGGGTCTGACTGCTGGCTTCCATCTCAGACAGCAGAGCGTCTTTTTCTGCTCGCAGTTTCTCGAGCTCCTCGGTCTGCTTTTGTTCTTGAAGCTCTTGTTGAAGACACTGTGGCAAACCATCCGTCTCTGTGGCCTGAAACGAGGACAAGTTCTGTGCATCAAAACCAAAGTGGTAGGGATGAAAGTTTTTAGTTTGGCAAAACAAGTAATGATTGGGGTGGAAATGAAATACAATAAAAATGAACTGGAAGAAGTTGGAAGATTGAATATCTAAGAAGCTTCCTGAAAGAAGTCTGTGCGTATCAGATGGTTTGGGGGGAGGGTTACAGGGTATTTACAGATGTGTGTATAATTTTACTAAGTAGAAGCAGAGTACTCAGTTACCTTGTCCACCCGTGCCTGCAGGCTCATCCTGTACTCGTCTCCTTCTGCTCTCAGAGACGTTATTGTGGAAAGCAGCTCCTTAATCTCCTCTGCAGAACTTTGAACTAAAGCACTCTGTTCCGACTGGAGAGCCTTCTTCTCTGCTTGCACACGCTCAAGTGCTTCGTTCAGCTGCTTCAGCTTCATAAAAAGACAAATGCCATCCAATTACAGCAACCCCCAAACCACGACAGTTGTGAAATAAGGCCAGAGCTGTCAGTGCTATGGAATCATAATCGTAAGGCTTACCTTCACGTCCCTTTCCTCAAGAAAAGCTACAAGTTGGCTCCTCTCAGCCTCGGATCGCTCCAGCTCTGAGTGAAGTAAATCCAGCTGCTGAGTGACATCATCGCACTGCTGCTTCAGCTCTTTCTCCCTCCCAGCGGAAACATCAAGATCTGCTTGAATCTTCAGCATCTCCTCCTTCGATGTTTGCAGGAGGTCCCTGAGCTGCTGAGCGTCCCGCTCACACCGAGTTCGACCTGAAAGCAGCTCGTCCCTTTGATCGCTGACAGTTTGCAGCTCCTCGGTCAGGCCACACACCTGAAACCGAGAGGAATCACAACATTTATAAGGAATTAAACGAACAGTCGTGCCGCACTGATAGCTCCTGCAGAGGACGTTTATGACACGTACCTGCTTTGTCAAGTTCTCCACCTGATCTGGAAGCATTTTAAATGAAGCCAGCTTCTCTAGCTCAGCTCCGAGTGCTTCTTCTGCCTCACGAGATGCAGTCAGCTCTTTCTCCAGCTTGGCCACGGTTCTTCCAAGTTCCACACTGTCTATCAGATCTGCACACAGAGAAAGGCTTAGAAGTCCCACCTGATTTTAAAGACCCAACCTCCTTCTTTAAACAAAGTCACATTTTATAAACAGCCAAAATATCAAATTACTCTGTGGGACTTTGCCATCTAGCAGAGTTGTGAGCTTTGTGTTTTCATCAAAAACAATATTCAGCTCTTTTTGGAGATCGCTCTGCATCTTTTTGCTGCGAGACTTCTCCGTCTCCAGCTGTGAAATCAGACTGTTCATCTCAGCCTCCATCTTCTCCTGCTTGGCAGTCAAGGTCACCTGAAGGAAAGACAAAACATAAATAAATGTTATGAAAGAACTTTATTGTGAGACCACATTATCATGATAATATGGAGGAATTTTCTACTATATGTTAAAAACACATGAAGATACAGATAGAATCTTCAGGCAAGATTTCCCACGTATCGAATGAACAAAAGAAATTATAAAGACATTTGGTCAACTGAAAAAGAAAAAACAAACAATGCAGTATACCACAATTATAATATTAAAATATACATTTACCATTCCAATATATTTTCTTTGAAATTTTTTCTAATCTATTTTTGACATGAAAAGCTCAGTTTAATCAATATAAATCATATTTTGAGTAATATTCTGACTCTATGCTGGAAATCTTTTGCCAGTGAAATAGCATGCATTGTCTCTGATTATAAACACATTATAACCATTTAGTCCATGAAGTTTATGTGATGGAACAGCATTTGGAAAGTTCACTTTGGGACAACACAAAAAACTTGGATGTCAAGAAAAACTTTTAAAGTTTAGTAGTGTAACAACGCTCTCTCAAAACATAGGTTTTTTTTCTTATTGGATGTAAAGTAGAGTTTTCTAACTCATAAAAACTAGTGCTCTCACTTACTTTCAGCTCCTCCAAAGCAATGTTTTCGCTGCGGAGAAAGGCCCACTCCTTCTTTGTGTCTCTGCTAACTCCCTCTGCGTCATCCAGAGAGCGACGGAGCGTTGCCACTTCTTGTACCAGGTCCTTCCCGCTCTGGGAGGACGGAGCGCAAAACATTTCCGCCTGAATATTTTATCAACATTCTATTCTCACATGCCAGAGTTTCTGTGCTTAGACTATAATACATCCAAACCAACATCTCACAAAACATTATTCTTGTTGCAGTATTTCTACCTGACGTTTCAGCAAAAGCAAGCACAATCTGCCTTAAGGTCAATAAATAAAGAAAACAAACATCAGCAAAGAGTGAAGTTAGGGCTTTTTGTGCATGCTAAAAATTAATCTTCATGTAAGCAATTAAACTCATCATTTAATTCAGCTGGGGTAGACTGATTACTAAATGACACTTAATACACAGTTTACTGCATTACTGAATGTTAAAGTGAGAGTCCAGTAGCTTTAAAAAGAACCTGCATGAGGTACAGGTATGTGCCTAATTGTTGTATTATCTACATAATAACAGCTGAGATGTCTTTTTAAATGAAAGTATGTTGCTGACTATAGTCAACTTACCGGCAGTTATTAGAAAAGTCAGGCTTAGAATGCCTCTGAACAAAAATTGTGTACATTTAGTCAAAAGAAGGGAGTGTAAACAAACGATAAAAGGACTGTCACATGCAATGAATGAATGAATGAATAAATCAAACAAAATAAACATACCATTTTTTGAAGCTCCTCTGCAAATTCGGTTTTCTTCTTCAGCTCTTCAGACAAGGTTTGAAGTTTGTTCTGAAGCAACAAAAAGCAGAGAAAACTCTTGATTTAACTTTAAAATCTCTTAAATAACTTCACATTTTCAGTCAATTTCTAACATGTGAACACTTAAAGAAGTCCACGAGATCCCACTGAGCTGCTAACAGATCACTG
This sequence comes from Kryptolebias marmoratus, assembly GCF_001649575.2. NCBI lineage: Eukaryota > Metazoa > Chordata > Actinopteri > Cyprinodontiformes > Rivulidae > Kryptolebias > Kryptolebias marmoratus. The sequence continues at coordinate 10,441,807 of NC_051431.1, read as the reverse complement.
GTAGTCACAGGATCCATGTGGGGGAAACGTTTCAATGCCAGAAACATGACAGTAGGATGAACTAATAAAGTCATCATCTCACCTGAAGTTCAAGGCATTGGTCTTCAGACGATTTGATGGCCGTCTTCAGGCAGCTTACTTCCTTTTTTAATTCATTCTATAAAATAAATCAATTAAATTAAATAAACAGCGTCAAAATAAATTAATAACAACTAAAGACAAATGATAACAATAAACATTAAGCATCAGAATATTTTTAAGCATCTGAAAGTCTTTTTCATTCCATTTCAACATTTATCATAATACCTTCAGACTTTTTATAATCATCAAAAATAAAAGCCCAGTGCCATCAGCAGCTGAAAATAAAAGCCTCAACCATTAAAATGAACAGTAGATCTTTTTATAGCTGTTCCAATAGACAGTTATTTACAGAGAAGTCTGTGGTCATTTACAGTGAAAACCTTGTTGAGCTGCAGAAATGATCCACACAAAACATGATTTGTAACTAAAATAGGATGAAATGCTCTGATATTTGTGAGAAAGAAATTCACTTTGGAAACAGCCCCAGTCTCAGTCCAGTCCCGCTTCTTTGACTCCCCAGGCTGAGATCATTTTGATGGCCGTCTAAAGCAGGTAAGACGCTGAATACTGACAACTCTTCAAAACCCCACTCCGAAAACCCCAAAGTATCCTTTAAAAGGAAGCCTGAATGCATTCTTATCAGGCGCTTACCTCCCGTTCCTCGTTGATGTTCGCTTCCAGAGATTCAAACTCATTCAGTTCATTTTTCTCCTTTAATTCCTGCGACAGAACAGCGTTCTCTTTCTCCAAATTTTGAATCTGCTCCATGAACATCCCCAGCTCCTGTTTCAGATAGTCTCGCTCAGCAACCATCTTGTCCTATAAAGCACACAAAATCAATACTTTTTTTTACCATTTGAAATGCATGAACTGTGAAATTATTTCCTTCCCCATTTCTTCATGTTGGAACATTTGGATGTTTTATTTGTTGTTAAAACGGGTTCTTTCTTTTATTTAAGTCCTTTTCACACACGACACAGAAAATGAATGAATGGATTAACGTGTTAAAGCAGCAGGATTACATCATTTATGTCACTCATCTGTCTTTTTAAACATACTTTAAAACTGGCCTAAATTCAAACCTAGAATCAGTTTGTACCAAACGAGTTGCTAGAAGACTGGTCTGTCCATTGTTACCTTCTCTGAAGCCAAAGTTTCACAAAGCTGAACGATTTCTGCAAACTCCATCCTCATCTGGAAAACAACAACTTAATGTTAACGTTTCATCCCAAAGTTAGAGAGCAGGCATGAGGCATTCACTCAAAGGCACCGTACCTGTTTCGATTCAGCAATGCAGACTTGTCTTTCCAGGTCTTCTACCTTCTTGTCAGCCGTCACGGCTGTTTCAGCGGTTTCTTCTTTCTGCCGAGCTTCTGTTTGAAGAAGCTGTCTTTCCAGGTCTGCCGCCTTCTTTTCTGCCGCCGTCATTTTTTCAATGGCTTCGGCTCTCTGCTGAGCTTCTGCTTGGAGCTGCAGCTGCAGCTCTGCTACTTTCCCATCTAAACTTTCAGTTTTGTTGATGGCCTCCTCTTTCTGTTGGACTTCAGCTTCTAGCTGCGACTTCAAGTCAGACACTTTCTTAGAAAGCTCGCTCACTCGGTCAGGAGACACAAAGTCTGTGGAACTAAACAGAACATACAAAATACAAATGACTTCTGGCCAAAAAAACCACAGAAACACTGGGGTTTGTTTCTCATGTAGTGGAGTCTGATCCAAGTTTAACTTTGTAACTATAGAGACCAAATACACAATGTGGAGTCTCTCTATCTAGCTGAAGGAAAGGGGATTAATTTAAGGGGTTTAGAGATCATAGGTCTTTTTAGTTACATTTCCATAAGTACTCCTCACATCTTAAGACACGTATGTAAAAAGAATGAAGAAGTGTCATGTTTGTCTTATTAAAGTGATTGTTCAGATTTTTTTGAAGTGGGGTTCTGTTTACAGGTTACGAACAATCACGCACATACTGATGGTGAACAGTTTTCTTAAAGGACCCCAGAGTTTAATTCTGACTGGATTGACGAGCTAAAAGCCGATTTAAGGGAGGCCAAGACCAAAATGAATTCCTCCAGTCTTAAAACAACTCCAGTCTCAGAAACACCAAGGTGGTTTATGCAAAAGTTCTTAACCTCTTTACATTGCTGAACAGCAGAGGCTAGTGGATGAAATCAGGTAAAAATATCAAAATTCTACTTTTTCAAGCTGACTGAGCTATAAAACTGTTGCTAAGTGAAAAAGAAATGGTTGTTTAGCTTGTGCTATGAGCAAAACTAACTGGCTAAGTTTTGGTTAGCAGGGTTTATTAAAAAAAGAGATTTATTTATCTAAATAACAGCAAAAACCGAGTCCTCAGTTGATTTAAATTATCAAGTTTTGTCCAGCTGACAAAAATAGAGCTGTCCTTTTAGTGTGAATAAATCCTACCAAATCTAAAGCTGACTACTGAATACAATATGTTGAAAATAGTATTTTTTATATTTCCATAAGCAACATTTTGTTGTGACTGAGAAATACTGTGCAAACTTGTTACTCTTTGGAAGATACAGTGTAGTAGGTGAAAGACTTTCCACACATCCATTATTGCACATACAAAATTAAATAAGAAATAAAAAACAAGTTATTATAGCAGAGATTTTTTTTAAAAATGCACATTAATTAAGTGAAAGTAAAAAGCAGAGTGCCTTCATTCTAACATACTTCACTAATGTTATAGATCTTAATATTCAGATTATTCAACAACTGATAGTTACACTAACTGCTCAGAAGCTCACCTGTTGTTAATTCTGCGAAGAGTCACAAAGTTTTCACTCGTATCCATGTCATCTGACGGCTCCTCGGGGACCCCCCAAGGAGAATCGAAAAACTCATCACCTGTCAAAGTACATCAGGCTTATGTGCGCCGACTTTGATCAAAAGTATAAACTGTCACGGGAACAACTATAAGGACTTAAAATTAATTGTGTTGCTCTTTACCTTCGCCTATTTCCGTCAAACAGGAGTTATGTGCTTTCCCCTTTCGGCTGAAAGGTTCTGCAAAGGTCAAGTCAGACATGCCGTCATCGTCACCTGCCGAATGGCGGGCAAGCCGGAGCATTTTCCCTCCCCACGTCACCCTGCGTTTAGGCATCTTGTGACAGAACAAAACTCATCAGAACACTGACAGCAGAGAGGAAAATGTACTCCCAACAAGCACTTCAGTCCTGCCGTGGTTACCCTTGGAGCAGGAACTAGGTTTGAACTGGTAACAAGCAGCTGGGTGAGGTTTCTGATCCTGTCTTCTTGCTCTCTCTGGAGCTGATCTTTCTCTTGGAGCAGCTGAGACAGAACCTCCTTTTCCGTCTCTGTGGTCTGCGTGACCGAGGTAACCTGTGTGTGTGATCATCAACAGGTCAGATCAAGAGCTGTGGTGGAGAAAAAGTCGAAAAACACATGACTGGAGAAACAACCCGATTGGTCTTACCTCCTGAAGTCGTCGCTTTAAATCGACAATTTCATTACGATACCGTTTGAGCAAAGCGCCATCGTCTGACACCTCGGTCACATGTGGATCGTTCTTCATTTTCTTTGCCGTGCTGGCAAACTAATAGAAAGAAAGAATCTGAAATGAATCATCCACCTTAAATTGACCTTAGAGTTTGGTTTAAAACAAAGCGACTGATTTAACTTTTAGCCGACATCAAACTGCAAAAATCAGTTTTTACAAAGTGTGAAACGTAAAAGCAGAGTGAGTGGAAAAAAAAACATTTTGTTTAACCTGTAAAGTGCTGAGGGTCTCTTCCAGTGTGAAAGGAGTGATGGTGCAGATGATGACAGTTTTAGCATTTCCACCCAGGGAGTTCTGCAGGATGCGAGTCAGCTTGCTGTCCCTGTAGTTGGTGAACCCCCTAAAGACAAATTTAGAAACAGATTCAGGTAAACAAAGCTGTTGAAAATTAAAAAAGAAACCATCTTAAACTTCTTTTCTTACTTGACCAAATATGATCGTTTTACCATCATGAACTGAAGGTTAAATTTGGATATTTTGTGAAATACTTGAAACAAAAGTCAGATTAATCCAAACAAGCTGAATACAATGTATATTTATAATGAGTGCTATGAAAACACTCAGTAACTATTACAAATGTAATCCTTTAACTTTCACCACCTTAAAATGACTAAATGTTCTTAAAAAAGGTCAACATTTTAAAGGGTGAAATTAAAAGAAATGAAAAAATATATATATTTACCATCAAATATAAGGATTAGAAATAAAAAATACATATATTTGAAAAGTATAAGATGCACTAGTGAAGTTCCTCTTTTACTTTGTGATTGTGAACATGTGATCAGCTGCAGGAGATAATGTGAACAGATTTTTCTGTGAGACTAAAACTTCCAATAACCTATCAAGGGCAGGGAGAGAAAGAGCTGGTTCTGCAAATTTTTCCAATGGAAGCATGCGTGATATAAATAAGAGCAACAATCAGAAGTTATGGAAAGAAAATGGATGTGTGCTGAACGCCCAGTTTACTCACTTCTGGTTTTCGTCCGTCAGCTTCTTGATCACCTGACCGAGTGTGAAAAGACTGCGATTTATGTTGCAGCCTTCTTTGAAGCGTGCACCTATAATAATAATAAAAAAAAAGGTTAGATATTTTCGCACACACGCTCCTGAGCTGGGTTTGTGGTGATACAGAACCAGCAGAGTGTCAGCAGCTCTGTTTCTGAGCGGAGCACTACAAGATTCATACAAACTCTGACTAGCTCCATAACTGGCATAACAGAGGTGGGCCAACCCTCCATTCTGCCTCAGTCATGACATTAATAAGGTAAAAAGGCATTTCAGGCTCTGCTTTGCAGGGTTTATAGTGTGCTTTAAAAGCAGCACAGTTGTTGCTTCAGCCTACCTTCAGCTCCTGTTTGACTCGCTCGCTCAGAGCCAGCGAGATCCACTAAATTCTGTAAGACAAAAACATGAGTCACCAAATTTTTACAGAGCAAACAATCGTATAAATGCAAAAAAAAGGAGGCAGGGTAAATATGGGGAAAAAAGTGAAAAAGTCCATAAACTTACTAAATGAGACACAATAATGGCTCCATCGGTATTGTCTCCTGATGCTGGGTCACTTCTTTCCCGACTCTCTAAGATCTAATGATAAAATTATATATATAAAAAAAGGTTTGTAAATAAATATGCTGTCCGAAACGTTGTTGTTTGTTACTGAATATGGTGGCATTACTTACCATCCGAAATATGGCATGCGAGCGGCTGCTTCGCTGGTTCATTTTTGTCTTTGCGTATTGACGGTTTTCTAGAAAGCCACGTTACGAAGAAAACAAAGCGGTTGTGACTTACAGTCAGCAGCGAATGCCACAAAAAAAAAAAATTGTTTTCATGAACGATATCAAATCTTACTTTCTCCTTTCCTGATCCAGGCAAGAACTTGTGAAGTAGATGTAACCAGCTCCTCGGTCAGGTCAGCCACGTAGACGTTTTTCTGCACACAAAAACAGCAAAGCGTGGTTCACGGTGGGCCGCGTGTCTCGACCGAAAATCCGATTTGACAAAAATGAAAGGAACCGGCACATTTTAGAGAGCGTCTGGTTTCCAATCTTTGTTTATTGGAGCTGGAGCTAATAAATGACCGGCTACGGGAAATGATTTCATTCTGAAATCGGTGAGGTTTTTGCTCATTATGTGTGGAGCTTCAACTTTTAAACTAAACCTATAAAACTCTGAAGACAGATTTAACAAGACCCAGACCACAAGCATGGAACTTTACTAACATTGATTGTTTCTCGAACTTCCAAAGGTTTTCTCTTCCAGCTGTCGACGAGCAGATCAGTCACAGTCTCGTTGTAGATTTCCATGTAAGACACTCTGAGAAGGAACTCCTTATTCGGAAACTAGAAGTAAAAACAACACAAAACAAAAGCGAGCAGCTGTTAAAATATAGATTTCACAATAAACTGCAGCACGTTTCAAACAAGCTCCTCCATCCTTACAAATTTAATGGTTTTGAAGACATCTTCCACAGCCATAGGAATGACTCCGGGATTATGGTCAGTGCCCATCATCGTGAAGGTCTTTCCAGATGAAGTCTGTCCGTAGGCAAATATAGTGCCTTCCGAGCGAACACAGACACAGAAGAGCAGCTAAAGTTAATGGCATGAGCAAAGGATAAATTTTCCTAAATCCTCTTTACATCACATACCATTGTATCCTCCAACGGTGGAAACAACCAGAGGGTTGGCAATAACCTGGTAAACCTGACTGGTTGTTTCTTCAGCCCTGAACACCCGGTCTGTAAAAAAAAAAAAAGTTGGACAGTACACTAAACTGGGACTAATCAGGGTATTTTAAGTGGACCGCAAAATGCACAGAATATATTTTATAAAAAGGCAATATGTGTGGCAAATCATACCAAAACTAAAACTTTTGTTGGAGCTTCCATCATCAATCTGATGAACTGATTTCTGATCCGCTTTCCAAAACAGCTGAGGCTCTTCGTTCTCCGATGCAGCCAGTTCTTCCCTGAACAAGAAAAGAAGACATTCTCAACATCCAGAGCTTCTTTTTTCTCTTATATGGACCTCTTAAAGATCTAGTTCTGTTGGTCTTTTTTTCTCACTAGAAACCAAAGACATCATCACCAATAGTTAATGTTGCATTTGAGTTTTTAATAACAGCTTCCTGTGTGAGGATTTGTTAAAAATGAAACAAAGTGAAGTTCAAGCTTTCTTAACTTGTGTACAATGGAAGAAACACGACTTTATTTTTAAAACAAGCCAGACAAAACAGCAATAAAGCTGATAAAGAGTACATATATATATTTAAAAACGAGCACTTAATGTAACAGACTGCCTACTGTCTGATCTCCAGACTTCACGCCCGTTAAGTGTTGGGGAAACAGCCGCTAGCTTCCCGAGAGCCCCACAACGTTAGCCGGAAAAATCAAAATAACTGTAAAGTTCCGTAGTGTTTTATTTTTTTAATATTAATACTATGTTATAGGTAACCAGCCATGCTACTATAAGGAAACATTGCAGTGATTGTAAAAATAAATAAGTTCGCTTAAACTTTTTTTCCACTCTGGCCGAGTGCACGTTAAGTTTAGTAACACAAGTTTTTAACTGTTCTTGCCCAGCTTTAGGTGACGTAAACTGCTTACCTGGCAACAATCGGGCGGACTCTTACGCAGACTTTTACAGCCGATTCTTCTGCCATTTTAAAATAATGATCACAGTAAACTACTGAGACATTTCTTACAAAAAGTGGAGTCACTAACACTGCCTTAACCGACGTGTGTACTAGTATGTTTTAAAATTCTGCAGCTTCGTTTTGATTGGGTAACGTCATCGCGCGGACAGAGCCAAACGGAAGGGTTGTGGCTAAAAAACAAATAGATTACAATTCAGTTATCGTTCATTTTATCGTCCTTTAAATATATTATATCACATGTTTACGTTATTACGTTAGCTGTACTAGTCTATCAGTTTTAAACGAAACTTAATTAGCATATAAAATTGAGGTTAATTTGTACACGTCCAAATGATGCCAAAAATATGCGACGACTGCTTTTAGTGACGTAATAATCCTGTGCCCAGTCCAACATGTGAATTTGTAGATTTTGTTTTTCAGTTTGAGATTTGTTGTTTAGTAAAACTAAACAGAAACAACAACAACAAACATTGCTTATTCTTTTTGGACGGGTATTAACATATATTGAATGCGGGAAGCTGGAAACTATTAACTTGTTTTTTAGAGACTCGTCTTGGAGTTGAAATGTCTCTGTTTCTTGTGCACAGGTAGGCAAATAGCTGTTGCTTTCTTATTTTAGGTTGTCCATTTTGTCACTTTAATGAGCCCGGCAGGTGGAATTAGAAACGGGAAATAATCTAAATTTCATAATCATAAACCGATTCCAAATTACTTTCAAATACATTCGTCAGTCAACATAAATCTAGATGGAATGTTATGATTGCAAGTCTGTGATAAATTTTTCAATGACTGGGATGTTTACAGGTATCTTGGAGAAGAGGAAGAAGGAACCGTCTCACGGGAGTCTCAGAGTCAGGTGCTGCTGGCTAAACTGCAGCAGAAGGTGAAACAGAAGCAGAGACAGAGTTTGACAGAGCTGAAAGAATCCGTGCACGATAAACAAACCGAGCAGCAGGATGTGAAGAAGAAAAGAGAAGCTGACAAGGACAACAGTCATGAGCATCTCCACTTAAAAAAGAGGAAATTGGAAGCCGGAGCTTTGTGTGATTCAGACCCTGACAGTTGTGATGCAAAACAAAAGAAGAAGAAGAAGAAGAAGAAACAGCCAGGTGTGTTATTATCTGTATGTCTGCTCACTTGTTTCGTTTGATCCGCATATAATTAATGTTCATAGCATTTCCTTAACAGTTTAACTGGGTTTCTTTTCTAAGTGAACCATGCAAGCAAGGTCAATAAGAAATTATATTTTAGTTTTGAACCTTTGGTTCTAAGTGTTGCAATGTGTTTTACATTAAAACATACAAACAGTAAATCTCCTTTTATTTTCACATGCACTTTGTAGCACTTTATACTCACAATCTGCTGAAATGGGTTTTATCTGTAGGGGAGGGGTCAACTTTTATGTTTTTTTATTTTCTTTCTTTAAAAGTGCCTTCTAACTACTGTAATGTTACCAAAATGTGTCTCGCCGGGTTCACTTTGTCTGTCTTTGAATTTAGCTGAAGGTGTTTCTCCAGTCAGCAAAGGAGATGGAGCAGAGTACAAAGAAGGACAAGAACTGGAAGAGGCAGATAAAACAACACGGAGCCCAGAGAAAACTTCTGTCCCAGCAGGATTTACGGTTCTTGGTGGATTTGAGAGCAAGGCTCTTCAGAAGGTACAATGATACGATGGTGCTGAAAGGGCCAGGTGGTCTACAGTAGAAATAAGATTCTTTTCATCTGATCCTTCTTGTTCTGTCTACAGGTACACAGAGTCCTGCCTCAGTGGCTCGCTGAGCCTGATGTGATTCACAGAGACATTAAAAGCAACCTAGTACCCACTTCTGCTGTCTCAGGGGTTTGTGCTCAACTCCTGAAAAAACTGGAGACTAATGGGATTCAGCACTTCTTTCCAGGTAGAGAAACACAGTTTTGTGTTTTGGAGTTTAGATTGTGAAGCTGGTTCCACAAACACAAGTTATCTTTCAGTTAACAGGTGTTAACTTTAACAACTGACATCTGCTAAACCGTGTGTCTCTTGTTATTTTCCATCACTCACTGTAAATCTAAGAGCTGAGTATCATAAAACAAAATTATCACATTTCTGTATTTTGGAGTTTAGTGGCTGTCTCTGTGTTTTTGTTTAGATTTAAACCATTTCCTGTTTTCCATTTCATCCTTGTCATGTTTCTTTCTGTCCTCATTTCTCATTTTCTGTTGCACCGTCATGCTCTGTTTAATCACTACAGAAGCACAATTTGTTTACTCTGCAATGAGAAAATGAGTTCATAACATTAAAAGTCCAAACATTAGGCGAGAAAGAAGGGATCGCACCCCCACCCTCAGACCCCCATTATTGGGGAAACACTGACTTCGATTAAATCTAGTAAAGCTAATTATTTACAGTAATTTGTTTTTGTTCTAGGCTACATAATTAATCACAGCTGCTGACATAAAAAAATCATATTTTTATTTATTTGGGGAAAGATTTGTTCAATTTCATACCTCAGGCAGGTTAGGTTTTCCTACAAGAATTAAAAATAACACTAAAGCAGTTTTGGTGATACACTTCTGTAAGAACTGACACCCTATAGTTGTACCTGGAGTTACCGTGACAAGACATTATTTATGTTTTGATAAATACAAAATACCTAATTATTTTACGGCCTTTAAAAAAAAAAAAGCCGTTCTAAAGCAATTTAGTGTTTTTTTTCACTGAAAAAAGTGTATGTTCTGTTTAAATGATGAGCAGTGCTGCGTGGGAGACAAAATATTTAACCTGGAAATGATCATAGGTGTTAAAAAAGCTTTGCGATTGTTTCACCGAAACAAGAAAAAAATGTCATTGATGTTTGTGTAGTCCAAGCAGAGGTGATCCCAGCCATCTTAGAGGGTGCACAGCATGGGCTGCTGATCGGTGGAGGAGGCTACAGACCCAGAGACATCTGTGTGTCTGCGCCGACAGGCAGCGGCAAGACTCTTTCATTTGTCATACCTGTCATACAGGTGAGCAGGCCCTTTTTATTTTTTAGGACCATATGGAACAATCCGTGCACACTGTAAGTGCAGGTCCTGCTGCATGTAAAAGATGCATTGTGGGATTGTTTTCAGGTACTGATGCAAAGGGTGGTGCGTGAAGTCCGAGCGTTGGCCGTACTGCCAACCAAAGAGCTTGCTCAGCAGGTCAGAAACTTCTGAAATATTTATCTTAAATAGGTTGTTCTGTGAGAGCTTATAAATAATACATATCTTACTTGTTTTGGATAGCCCTTTGAACCGCCTGAGTCTGAAGAAATAGATTAAAATTAGACCAAACAGATGAGCTAAAGGCTAATCTGTGCTAAGCTAAAATCAAAGGGGATTGCTGCCATCTTAAAATAACTCTAGTTTCAAAAAGTTCATGGCAGGTCACAGCCCCACTCAAACTCACTATTAGCTCATCTGCCTCGTCAGATTTAACCTCTTTTTCTTCAAACTGACCTAGTTTAAAAAGCTATCTACGACAGGTACAATATTATTTGTTTATAACCTTTCCTCAGAACAAAAGATTTGAACTGTCACTTCATTTGAATTCCTGACAAGACTAAAAGCTTCTTGTTTATTTGCACAGGTTTATAAAGTGTTCACATCATATGCTGGCGGAACTCCCCTGAAAGTGCTGATGCTGGCGGGTCAGAAGTCGTTTGCTGCAGAGCAGGCTTCACTCTCTGAGCAAAGGTGGGAACTAAAGCTGAAAAGACATTCCAGAGCAGTTCATTTAAAATTATATATGCTTACTGAAAGATTTTTCCTTCTTGGTATTAATTTTAGTTTCAAGTGTTTTCTTTAATATCAGTATAGAGTTTGACATTTTCGTGCCTTGGAACCGTACAATTTGTAAAGTAGATTCTTTAAAGGGCATAAAGTTCTGGCAGCATTTTAACAGAAAAGTTGGCCTCAGCTTAAACTTTACAACTGTGATCCGACGGTGTCAGTAGGTTGTTCACTTTCTAAAAGACTGGACCACCTGCAGATCCTCTGTACTAATGATGGATTTTCCAGGGGGAGCGTGAGGCGCAGTGCAGCAGACATAATCGTGGCTACTCCAGGTCGACTGGTGGATCACATCAACAAAAACTCAGGATTATGTCTAAAGCAACTCAGGTTTCTTGTAAGTTCCCTAAAAAAGTCAAACTTATGTGTATTGACAGTGGTGGAAATAAGTTACTTTTATGTTGTACTTTTGTACTAAGATTATCGATGAGGCGGACAGGATGATTGACAGCATGCACCAGTCGTGGCTCAGCCAGGTCGTGAAGGAGGTGTACGGCTCGGGAGCTGTACCAGAAGCCACGAGCATCTTCAGGAGAACAGAAGCAGCTCACATCACAGCAGCCAGGTGAGTCACAGTGAGGAACCCAGCCATAAAGCTGTGTAACGGTGAGAACTAAAAATCCCTGCTTTTCCTCTCAGCCTGTCTCCACCTCAGATGCCGCTGCAGAAGTTGCTGTTTTCTGCTACTCTCACTCAGAACCCGGAGAAGCTGCAGCAGCTGGGCCTCCACCAGCCCCGGCTCTTCAGCTCCATTCACAGCCCGTCCAACAGCACGGCAGCAGACCCCTCCCAGAAACAAGACCGCTTTGACTTCCCCCAGGGGCTCACGGTGAGTGCTGACCCATGACTTTCAGGATGGAATGCAGCCAAACAAATTAGTGGAAGCGGACGAATAATGAATGTGTCTACTTTTGTGTTTTTTAGGAGTATTATGTATCCTGTACGATGGACAAGAAGCCTCTCCTCATCCTTCACTTCATCCTTTGTATGAAGCTCTGCCCCGTCCTCTGTTTCACGAACTCCAGAGAGACGGCACACAGGTCGGCTGCCAGTTTTTATCACACCACTGACATTTTTACTGAATAATTCACCGCGTGTCCCTTTAGCTGTGTGAACTTTGTATCTCCCAGACTGTACCTTTTAGTGAAGCTCTTTGGTGGAGTTCAGTCAGCCGAGTTCTCCTCCAGACTCTCCCCCGGTGAGAGGAAGAAGACGCTGAAGGACTTCGAGCAGGGAAAGATTCAGCTGTGAGTTTTGGCGTGCAACTCAGGGATTGTTAACATTTATTTATTTTCACCTGCACGTAGTTATTATCTAATGATATTCAGGTGTAGAAGAGATGATAATCACTTGTGTGACGTAACTAAAACAAGTTATAACGCACTTTTTGTCAGGTCTGAGAAGATTAGTAAAATGAACCATAATAAAATGATAAAATATGAGCGAGAGTTAAACTTTTGTTGCATCTTTGAACCAGAATCTGGCATCAGATTATTTGGTCACTAGCCAGTGTGCTTGTCATGCCAAGGCAGTATCACTGTTCAATTGGCTACAAAAACTTTTTATCATCGGGAAAAGAAGAAAAAGCCCTTTTAAAGTATCTTTTGACAGAGTTTTATAGAAGAATATTTTTGCCAAATTTGGCCAACTGTTTACGACCAGCAACCAGTTACATTTATGCCCTCATACAAGTTAAACTGAGTGAGCTTTGGATCAGTGTGATGATAGAGATGTGCAGCTCGCTCTGCCTGACTTCGGATTTCTTTTGGTTATTTTAACAAAGTCAGAAAGGCCCTATCATTTCTCACCTCGTCCAATAGGCTGATCAGCACTGACGCAGCTGCCAGAGGCATCGATATCAACGGGGTCAAATGTGTTGTCAACTACGACGCTCCGCAGTACATCAGGACCTACATTCACAGGTAGGCAGCTCCGTTTTCCAAAGTTTTATTGCGATTCTTCGTAATGTTCCCCATTCTTTTCCTGATGAAGTGACACTCTGTTCTGGCTTCTTTGTCGTCATGCAGGATTGGAAGGACAGCGAGAGCAGGGAAGGCAGGACTGGCCTTCACTTTACTGCTCAGAGTGCAGGTGCATAGATCTAATATGATACACTGCCTTGAAAAAGTATTCACAACCTTTAAAGTTTTCAACTTTAAAGTAATTTACTTGGATTTTATGTGGTAAACCAACACAAAGTTGGTTTATTATAATTGTGAAGTGGAAGAAAAATGATTTTTTTTTTAACTAAATAAAAAAAATAAATAACTAAAATCCAATCAATTACCTTAAAAAGTCATCTTATTAGTAAATAGTCCAGCTGTGTGTACTTTAATCTCAGTATAAATCCAGATAATGCTACAGAACATTAATGATCAAACAGCCTCATGAAGACCAAGGAACACACCAGATAGATCTGGGATTATTGAAAGGTTTAAAGTGTGATGTAATACAACACAATATTACAGTGTAATTCTGTATATGTGATACAAATAACTTCACAATGCAGAAAACCTGACTTAATCACTAAATTGCTACACAAATCTAAAATTTTAAGTTGTGATATTTGTTTCAATATGAATACAAAATCCATATAAAAGGTAAAAGACGTATTTTTATTCACCAGCTATAACAGGTTTAAGTTCATTTCCCATAAAACAGGCAAAAATCTAAACCATTAGAAACATCTGCAGCAGAGAACCAGTCTTTTGGGGGTTCAAGTTAAAACTGCAGACCTATATTGCAACTATGAATATAGAACAATTTAGTTTTACAAACTACACGTTTTCCCTTGTTTGTGCAAGGTCCCGACACATTTCAGTGCTCAGTATTTTTACACTGTAAAAAAAATTTGTTTTTATGACCCCCTCTTAGGAGACGAATTTCCTCCAAATGGTGGTGGAAGCAGGAAGCCCCGGGATCCAAAAGCAAGTGGTCAAACCAGAGACCCTAAAGAGTATGGAAGCCCAGTATGAACAAATTCTGCAAGAGCTGGCTCGTGTTATTAAGGTACCATCCCAAACCCCTTCAGTGAATAAATAGTGATGCTTTTGTCTTCTTTAAATTAGGATTTTGTTAAAAAAAATCTGCCCTGACTGTTCTTTCTTTCTGCAGGATGAGAAAGCCAGATGATGAAGCAGCAACTGTCTATCGTCCCACTTTGACTTTTCATGCTCAATTTGACTTTTGTATTTTTGTTGTTTAAATAAAACACAAACTTAGTTTATAACAGTAATTCTTGCTTGTTTACAGAGACAACAAATGTGAAGACAAATGCTAATTGCTAATGTTCAGCTTGACGTCGGTCTTAAAATAACAGGATTGGATTTATTAGACAAAGTATTGGAGAGGTCATTGTGTAAAATAATCACACAGCTTCTGCTTTGCAGGGCAGAACTGATATGACAACATTCTCTTCCTTGAATATTTGCTTACTGTTATAAGCACAAGATGAACAATGTTGTTGCAATGGTTAATTTTACTGTGAGCCTCGTGTATGTGTTTGTAGTATTTATAAATTAGCTACTTAATGCAGACCACCATCCTACTGATGAAATGAGAAAATGTCAACCTGTTAGTACCTAGTTTGGTGTACTTTAATACCCAGAATTTAAACCTAAACACATCATAACTTGCTGTATGCACAGGGTCAGACAGCCGAGCTCTTCAGAACTCAGTTGACTTCTCTTTATTTCAATCAGTCTGTCTTTACAACACATATTAGTTTAATGTTTACTGTCTCCGACACACAGTGTAGCACACAATGCAGTGCCATCAGTCCCATTTGGAAGTTTTCCTCTTCATGTATTTCTCTCCTTGGCTGTCGATGGCCTCGTAAAGCTGCTGGTCGTTTTCTTTCATCGCATGCATGTAGCCCAAATAAGCCACACTCAGAGTGATGGCCACCAGTCCGAACACCATCGTGGGCTTGTTCTGCAAAACGACACAACTCTGTGTTAAAATCCACAGTGTTTCAACAGAATAAGAAGTACTGGGATCAACATTTCACTGCTGACACATCCAGTATAAGTTTAAATCCAGTTTTATATCTGTTAAACTAGTATGAAATGTTGAGGTGAAACTAAAACATCAAAACACAAATCTAAAAAGGAAAAAAGTGAAGAAATTATTTAAGACAAGTTTTATAACAAAGGCTATACAGTATATATAGTCGATGTTATTCCATATATATAGTCTTATGTATGGTATCTCACAGGTTTGATGAAGAGTTCAGGGTTGACAGCGCGGAACAGTGTGGTCGTCTGCGCCCCCCTCAGCCCGGGGGTTCGGAAGCCTTTCTCTCCCGGACCTTCCTTCCCTTTACCGGTCTCTTTATCCGACATATCCGGTCGAAATGATACAGAACTCTTTGGTACAATTATAAGAATTTAGAAGATCGAATAACGCCCACTGATCATTTTACGACTCTGCTAGCTAACTCATTTTAGCTCAAATGTTCTTGAGTCTTCTTCTTCGGGTTTTCCAGCTGCTTATGTTTATGGTGTCTCAATGCTGCCATCTACTGGTTTCACCAATATCCATCAATGCATCCATTTTCTACTTTCGTTGCTCTGTTCAGAGTCGCAGGGGGGAGTCTAGTGCCTGAGAGGCAGATACATTCTGGATAGGTCGCCAGTTCATCGCACACACGAAACAAATATTGACACAGACGTCTTTGTGTCCGTCCACTAAATGTTTGTAGCGTCGGGAGAGGTAAAGGCTCACATTGCCCTCTTGTGGCCAGAAGATATATTACAAAAACAATCACATGACATGAGCCTTTCGTCCCCTACGACGCTGAAGTTGGCATCAAATTCTAGCGTCGAATAGCTAAAGGGCGATTCCACCTAATTTTTCACTACCATCCGTGTCTTTAATTGATTCTAATTAAAAAACTACAAATCCTAGACACTTCAAACCTGGACTGGATTATTCTCCTCTTCCAGATAAATTAGTAAAACCATGATTGGGATTTGTGAAACCTTTTTCTGATTTGTGAAAACTCATTAAA
>NC_051431.1:10408979-10413884 GCF_001649575.2 Kryptolebias marmoratus | reverse complement strand
AAAATAAAATAAGAAAAATCTAGTTATTTCCATACAGTGTCCAGAAAGAAGTGTTGTTCAGCTTGTAGGGCACCACAACTGCTTCCACCCACCTCCATCATCATCATCATATGAAATAACTTTTTGTCACAACAAAAAATAGTGGCTGGTAAAATATTTGAGTGGCCGGTTAAACATTTTTAATTTCCACCCCTGGTTCTAACACTTTGATGAACAAGGTGATTTATGTTTTTCATTTTACAATATATTTTCCATATTTAAATATATTTCCATACTGGAAGAAACCTCAACATCTCTCCGCTGTATAACAAATGGGCTGTTCAATCTTGAGAATAAATTTACTATTTATCAGATCACAACAACTGAAGGATGACATTGAGCTTCTTCATGCCACAGCTGTAAAAAAATGATAAATTAAAACTATAAGGCAATTCCACAACTTATAACATACTTCTATTCCTAAACCTTTGGTAAATGGACAGACTCTTACTTATCAGAAATGACTCCATATTGCTATCATAAAGCCTTTACCAAAGCTCTTTATCCCATCCCATCAAATCAAAACTCATTTCTAAAAAGCCTGCACAAACCTGATTGAGTATTAAAGAAACTAGGGGCCAAATGTTTTAGGTATTCAATCCCTCAAGAAGCTAAATCAACAAATCTTATTTGTTTTGATATCTTCATAGGTAATTTTTTTTCTCATTTCTCAAAGTATTACCTGAAACAGTGTTTTATACTTTGACAACTTGTTTGTTACCTGTGTATTTTATGACGGTATGCCTATTTTGTTTATAAATTTAAATAATGACAATAAAATTAAAAATAATTTCCAGGCTGTTAATCATTTTTACACAGTCAGTTGAATCTCCTAAATTCCTCCAACATCAATTTTGAAGCCACACAAAGTCCATCGTGAGTAATTATTGTGATCGTCATACCTTTTTAGTTTTCATTTTAGAGTTTTGGAATTATTGCGCAAAGTGTTTAAAGGTGAATGATGACCTTTCTAAGGTGTGCCTTAACTTTCAGTAAGTCAACTAACGTAAGCAAATCTAAGCTCCAGTTTTTCCTTCGAACATTTCTGAATTCCTGTCAGCACATTTGTTTTAGTGCTGATTTTAGCCCCCTCTTGTTGTAGAAAAGAGTAATTCCAAAACACAAATTTCAATTTAAAATTTCCTCCCACTCTGCTGCGTAAAATGAATTTATTTATTTATTTATAGATTTATTAATTTCTTTACTTCTTTATTCATGTGTTCACAAGTCATTAAGTGAAGCTAGACTTAGACAAATGATTATAACCCATCTTTCTTTATCTCTATTCTTTTTTATCACTTGCCTTTTGAGGCTATATATATTTATATATATTGCTTATTTCAGAAATTATATTTTGTTTTTTAATATTTCTTTTGTCTCCCTCCTGTCTTTTTCCTTTGCCAAAAAGTCAAAAACATAAATTAGAAAAAGGACATTTATTCGAAAATGAGCCACAACTTCATGGCTTCTGTAGTTTTCATTTTACATTCAGACAACTTGTTGTTCCATCCCGTTTATAAAAAAGGAGAATTTTATTTCTGGAAGTCTTTAGTCAGATTTACTGTTATTCCTTATCCACTCAAACTCATCAACAAGGAAATGAAGATTATTTGATAGTGGGGTTGGACTGAGGAGGAAACAAAATAGTCAGCACACAGACAAAACCTCTGAGTCATGTGCTTCAAGGTAATAGTGATGCTTCACTGCTACCTGTCATCTTTTTGTTGTCAGTCCAGTTTGCTTCTATATTTAAACACATAGATTATTTTATATCAGGAAAAAACAACCACATTCTTAAAATTTGGATTGAGGGGTGTTTAGCATTATCATAGAATACAAACCATATATATTAAGCAGTTTGACTCATTAAGTGACTTTCATAATAATAAAACTTTTCTGAGGAACCAAAGTGCGGAAAAAGGCCTCGGGTTCGCTTCATTTAAAGGTTATGCAACGAGCTGACGAAGAGATCTCTACAGATTGGCCTTTCCAGTAAATTGTATAATGACTCAAGCAATAGTAATCCCGAGATTCAGCGATGTCGAAACTAAGGTGTGGCAGCTCCTTAGATACTGGGGCAGTAGCTGCGTTGACTGATAACAGCCGCACTGCACCTTTAACTAAACACGGGAGTGACGTAAGACGCAAAAATACGTGCTAAGTGCAGACAGGAAGCGCGTCTCGCTCGTGGTGTCAAGTTAGAAAAATGCAGAACCTTTTCGACAGGAAGTCAAACATATCGACTTTGAGGGGAAAGGTTATTTTCATGTAAAGTAATATTTATGACAAAAATATAAAAACAGTACTTTTTATTAAAATTGTTTTTTACATTTAATTGTTGACTAAGTAGTTGTAACGTTACTGGATTGTGTTTTGCCGAACATAGTTGGTAGGGGTGCTTTTATTTTGACGGGCTCAAACGGAAGTCGTTGCTTTACATCACGCGCAATTAAACTCTGCCAAAGCGAGCAACCGACGCACGGTGGCTGCGTGAACGAAAACGGGGGAAGCTTGGACAAGAACCGGCTGGGTTGTCGTCTGGAACTCAGCATGCAACAATATAAATGTTGAGCGTGTGTCTGAAATATCCGTATTTACCGTCCGCACGGCGATAGTTGGCGGCCACACCCTGTTTCCACCGACCGCGGCGCGACGGTGAGCGGTTTGAAACCCAGCAGGGCGGCTAGCGGGTTCGCAGCGGAGAGGAAGCAGGAGTGTCGGCTGCTTTGAGAGCCATGAGAGAGTACAAAGTAGTGGTTCTGGGGTCCGGGGGCGTCGGGAAATCCGCAATAACAGTCCAGTTTGTGACGGGATCTTTTATAGAGAAATACGACCCCACGATAGAGGATTTCTACAGGAAGGAGATCGAGGTGGACTCATCTCCGTCCGTCCTGGAGATCCTAGACACGGCGGGGACCGAGCAGTTCGCCTCCATGCGAGACCTCTACATCAAAAACGGCCAGGGGTTCATCCTGGTCTACAGCCTGGTGAACCAGCAGAGCTTCCAGGACATCAAGCCGATGAGAGACCAGATCATTCGGGTCAAGAGGTACGAGCGCGTGCCGATGATTCTGGTTGGAAACAAGGTGGACCTGGAGGGGGAAAGGGAGGTCTCGTCCGGTGAGGGGAAGGCGCTGGCGGACGAGTGGAACTGCCCGTTCATGGAAACTTCAGCCAAAAATAAAAGCTCTGTGGACGAACTGTTTGCAGAGATAGTCCGACAGATGAACTATGCCTCGACACCAAATGGCGACGACCAGTGCTGCTCGTCTTGTGTGATTCTTTAAGGAAGAAGAAAAAAAAGGACAATCAAAAACTTTTTATTCTCTGCTCAGTTTTAAGTTTGCAATGGTAAGTTGACGCATCACACCCCGTGAATGTTGACACTAGTTTTCCTAATCAACACACTTCTTTTAAACTTATTATCGACATGTTTTTAGTTCATATTAAGTACAGATTTTTAAAATAGAACTGAGAACTTTGATAATCTGCATTTATTTTGTCAGCATTAGTTTTTACTGGTAACCTAACAGTTACAAACTTGAAATCCACTGTGTTGTTAAGCAGATTGGGGAAGTTTCTGGCTGTTTTGCAGAACTGCAGGAGAGAGACTGGACGTTTGAACCCAGGGGTGTGCAGCCTGTAGGTTTAAAAGAGCCATTTCAACCATCTTTCCTAATAAAGTTCGTATGGAGCCACGAAATGTACATGGCTCTTTGGCTAAATCTTCTATTTTTTAGTTTGTACATTTTTATAAGAGACTATCTACAACACCATTTTAAAAAGCCTTCAAATCCATAAACCCCAGCAAATCCAAAACCCCCAGTTTTGCACTTAAAGCAGTTATGTCCAAAAATGTAAAGTATCTGGTGGCATAAACAAATCAGAGAACAGGCTTATAAACTATGACCTCAACAGCAAAACTAATCACTGAGTTTTAAACACATTTTCATGACAACTTGAGTCACATTTAGCCGATCGTGGTGCTAAAATGACACGAAGCTGCCGTTCATTTATGTCTACTAATATTTTCTTCAAAATCAGAGTTCCATCCATCCATCCATCCATTTTCTTTACCTGCGTTTTACTTTTTCAGTATGTGGGAGACACTGTGAAAGACAGGTCAACCCTGAACAGGTTTCAAGTCCACCACAGGGCCACACAGAGACCAACGAGACAAAATCATTCATGCTCTCACATTCACCTAGGGACAGTTTAGTTAATAAACCTAACATGCAAGTTTTTGGTTTTGTGGGAAGAAACTAGGGCCACAGGTTGCAGACCCCTGGTTTAACCTCTTTACCCAAAGTGTAAAGTTGGCAAATAGTCCCTTAAGTGTGTTTTTCCTGAATGAGGTCAAACAGGAGTTGGGAGATTCCGGTGCTCCCACGTTTAGGGATCATCAAGTTGGCCTTTTGTTAAACGTAGAGTAAGCACTGAAAGCACAGCACTGTTATCTGACGTTGTGGTTGTTCATTCATGACCTTTTTTTTTTTCTTTTTTTTTTTTGTTCGTGTCTCATTTGTGGCAGTGTGTTGCAGCAAGTCTGTACTGTTGAGCTCTTCTTCGTGTCTCACCCCCCCGCCCCCCCGGCCTTGGAGGAAAATGAAGGGAGGAATGCTGCAGGGGGACAGGAGGAGGAGGAAGAGGAGGAGGAGGAGGAGGGGCGGAGAAGCAACTGAGACCGAGGGAGGGTTTCACTCTTCAGGAATTCTGCTGGGTTGGAGTATCTTTGCACGATCAGTGTCCATCATCGACGTCAACACAAAGTTTCAGACCCCCCCACCCCACCCCCTGCTTTTCACCGGTTCTAACTGTACTCCCAACTGGAACTAAACACCCCCCCGCCCACCCCCCCCCCCCCCC